>NW_028301576.1:32592500-32772500 GCF_042242905.1 Orbicella faveolata
TTTCTGTCATTTTCTTTATTTTTCTCGCCCTGTTCTGAATTCTCACAAGCCTCCCTGTCGCTCTCCTCAAATCTCTCAATAATCTGGTCAAGCAGCTTGTCCGTTTCTGACATCTCGGGTGAAATTCCACTCGCACTTTCCTCTTCTGCCATTCTCTTCTTAAATTTCTTGGCCAACAGGGCATACCTGTCTCTCACAGCTCTTTTGTGTCCAAGTCGATTTCCAAATGCTTCAGTGGCATTCAACCTTTCTGTGATATCTTCCCATATCTTTCCTCTCTCCCTTGTTGAAGCCTTGTACCGGTAAGGTTCGGACACAACTATTTCTTGCAATAGAAGTAGATCGCATTCTGTTTTCCACTCCATCTTTCTGTCCTAGGTTATGAAGAAACAAACATGTTGAAATTCTTGGTTTTTAATTATATAAAATGAAGATAAGAGGTTGATTACTTCACATGCAACGGTCTTTGTGATCAGAATTTCTTTTGCGAAAGGCACACTGCATTATTTTTGAAGAGGACTGAAGTACAGTATGTTGGCCTTATAATTCCGGACACTTTTTGCAATAACCACAATATCTTACCTCAACAGAGCACTCACAGAGTTATAGCAAGGGGGGTCCTGGGGTGCCCATGACCCCCTTTTGTGAGATATTTTTTTCAGTAAACAACAAACAAACCTTTTTATCCAGGTGGCGAAAAGTGCGAATCCGAAGAATCAACATGCCATAAATTTTTTCTAGTGCTAGGTAGTTATATACTCCATTTTCAGGAGTGAACATCTGCAGTGGACTATGTAAGTACCCTGGGCGTGACATAGTGTGACCCCAAATCCTAGCATTACGCCCCTGATTAACAAGCGGAAATTTACTCACAATGTAGCTTTCACTGCTGGTAAGTAAGTCATGAAGTTTAATCGCCTAAACCTGCTTGGTTTCTTAGTAATTACGGAAAAAGTTGGCCAAATTCGGTGCCCTAATATTTCTGACGATCGATTCGCTTCGAGATAAATACTCCCTTTTTCTTGGAATTATTCTTTTCGATCATTGCAAAATACGTCTAATAAAGTCAAATGAAAAAAGATTCACTTAAAAAGTTACCTATTTTCCGAAGCTTAAAGCATTTTCTTTCGATTTTAGTGAAGAAGTCATCAGTGTAATTCGACGTGCGATATGAATCACATTAGAAAACTTTTACATACCTCGACAAAAACTTGAATCTTTCTGTCTAAATGGAGCCCAACTCAGCCACGAAACGAAATAATGAAAGCAGACTAATCAACAAGTCTTCGAAACGTATCGTTCAGATTTCTTTTTATCTTTACTGCGAAATACAATATCGTAAGAGTGGAAGTGTCCGTAAATAGGGCAACATACTGTACAAATGTAATTTATATTTCAAAGTTGGTTTACAACAAATAAAAATATATCCCGCACTTACACTGCTGAAAACAACTCTCAAAGGCAGAAAAAGATTAGTTTACACCAGAATTGTAATTCGGACGATAAAGATGAAACAGAAACTGCCATAAAACTGTAAAATTACAGAGAAATAACTTAGAAAGGAGAATTAAATTTTCACAAATAAGCCAGTCTGAGCGCTTCGTCATGCGTTTACAAGTAGGCTTCATTTTCGTTTTAAAAAAAAGTTATTTCCATATATACAAAGGCTGGTAACTAAAAAGGTAGACTGTTTCTATCGTTCAATCCAAAAAATTAAAGGTTAAGATGAAAATAAATGGATAAAAATACTCACGTTTTCCTCAGAACTTCAAACTCCTTGTTTTCACGTTGTGAACGCTAAGAGGACGGCAGTGATAAACCGGAAATGGCGTCAAATAGCTTACGAAGCAAGCAGTCACGCATGTCACACGATGAAATTTTGCCGTCCTCTCCTTGAGCCGTCCTGTTGCGTAAGGTCTCTAAAGATTTCCCCGGGACAGTGTTCTGCAAACAGTACTGGTCAACTGAGGAACGAGCCCTGAACACTCTTAAAAGTGAAAGGAACGTGCCGGAAGTGGGACGATTACCACCTGTGATTAATCCCATTGGACTGAGTCGAGAAACGGCTGAATACCTTTTTAGGAAATTCAGGAATTCTGCTGTCCGGGTACAGAAGATCTTGTTGTGCCCAAAGTTGTTTAGACGACTTGTCACTTGCAAATAAGTTTTATTCATCTGTGAACTCTCTTTTTACATTTGAATTAAGAACATTTGTTGTATACGTCATTATAAGTGTGCTTTGCATTATAAACAGAAATAGCTTTAAGTGAGGAGTAAATATTTTCATTAAAAAAGTTTAAATGTTACATTTGTCTTAAGTTTGGACTCTCTTCCCCTCAGTTCATCACAAACATCGAAATTAAACTTTTTTCGTATAAATCTTAAAATGGTGACATTCATTCGCGATATTAGCTAAAAGTGCGATCGGATTTAGAGAGTTGCGTATTCGCCTAGTGTGCCCCTCGGCAGAATGTGGAGAAATTTGTTTGCGATAAAATTCGGAGCGATCAACAAACTACAACAAAAATTCCCTGCGATTGACATAAGAGATCGCCGTTTTATAAAAGAAGTAAACTGCTTACTTTTTTTTTTTGAACTGAACTAACGGGTAACATTCTGTACCAATAATTATTCCACTGCAAAGTGATCAGAGCGTTATTATAAGGTGGGGAACATTGGGATTTGCGGTGTTGTTGTATTCTCCGAACCTGTGGGATGCGGTTTTTTAGCGTGTTGAACGGTATTAAAAATTGTCCTCCTAGTCCTTCAACGTTTTCCGAGCCTTTTCTAGTTTTTGATAGGACATTCCTGATGAAACTTAGCTCTCATGGTAACGGTAAACTAGAACGTAAAAACAAGTTATTATTTTTTTGTGTGTGTGTGTTTGCTTTTAGCGTTAATGAGAAGTTTATTGTTTTGCTTGCACTAATGTCTTGGTAAAATAAAACCACACGCATGCCGACAGTCCCCTCCTACTTGTCGCAACTTTGGGAAGTCTTTTGTTAAGTGTGTAAGAACAAAATATTTTGTCAGTGCTACGCCTGTCTTTCATATGACAAAGCCCGCAGTTATCTTTGTCTTGTTGCTGTTGTAGTTTTTTTGATCAAACCGAACAAGTGTCGAACAAGCATGATTTTTATTGTCGGTTATTTTTCGTTTGCATGACACTGAACAGTTTAACATTTATTCAAAAATAAAACTCAAGCATGTTTTGTTTGTTTGATTGTGTTTTCACGTTAAGGCAATGAGAAGTTATGGTTTTGCTGACTAAAATGAAAGCTCTGGGCCGAGTTGTTCAGAAGCCGGTTAACGCTAACCCAGGATTAAGAATTAAGCGAAGAGTTGATTTTCCTTGTTTCAAAATGTTTTTCACTGCTTATGTTTTGTGTAGTTTGAGATTATTGAAACTTAAAACTGAAGAATAAACAAATGAATATAAACAGAAAACCTCACAAAAAGTTATAGAATTGAAATCAAAATTTTCGCGAACCTTGGGATAGTTTAATCGGGCTTTGAACAACCCGGCCCTGATGAATACCTTTTTAAACCACTCGTAATTACCACGCATGTAACGTGTATTGTTCATGCCGACAATCTCTGTAAACAAATCCGCGAGAAACAAAACCAAAAATACCGTTGTCAGTTAGAGACTGCTTGCGCTAACACAATAACAAAAATTATCACATTTTATCACACCTTTGTAGGACTATTGTCTAGTACGTGTGAGAAGAAAAGGTTCACTGTGGTAAAGAACTTCCCTCTAATTGGCTAACATCCTGGTTCAGGTGTATAAATAAATCGCATTAACCTTCTCTGTTTCACTTTTAAACCCAGTGGTCTTTGTGTTAATCAGTCGCAGAAATGTCTCTCCGTAACCTTACCAAAGTTCCCAAACGAAGCCTTGTTTATTTTAGTATTGACCAAAGTACATGTATTGTTGATACAAAGAAACTCAGTATGAAAGACTCCTGACAGCCTTTCACCAATTCAGTGCCACAGAAAAACGCTGAGGTTATGATAAAATTTGGCATTACAGAGCTGGACGCAATAGTTATTGCATCAGATGGTGAGTTGAAATTTTTTATTTATATTTTGTTTAGTGTGGTGTTCGATGTTGTATAGAGTAATTAAAGTTGCATTCGATCTCTAGCGAAAATAATTGCGGGGCACTAACTTAGTTTTTGAAATTTTATGGGGACATGCTAGGCTGTAGATCACTATGTTTTCAACCAGTTTTATAGTTTTCATCTCATTTGATTGTGTTAACTTAACAACTTCAATTTTCTTTTCTCAGATAACGAAGATAAGCTGAACCTGGAGGAAAAGAAGTTTGTTGACGATCCAAAGAATGCCAATCTTTTCTCCGATCCTCCCTCTGGCGAGAAGCGATGCCAACAAGACCCTAAGAATTCAAATCCAGCGAAAAGAACTAAGACATCTGATGACGAGGTAATTCTTTCAGTTTTCTCGACAATGTCCGACGTAGTTAAAGAGGAAAAATAATGGACTTACAGCTGCAGTTTAATGATACCGTAGAATTCCAATAGTAACGGCCCCAGTTACTTTCGGATTTAGCAGGCAAAAGCGGGAGCCGCCACTTTTGGGCAGCCGTTACGTTCGGCTAGTTAAAAAACGTTTGTAAGGTAATGCACTTGCTACTTTCGGGTGGGCCGTTACTTTCCGGGTTCAATAGGAAAGTAAAAAATTAACGTTACCTTCGGGGAGCCGTTATTTTTGGGGGGACCGTTACTTTCGAAATTCTAAGGTATATCGAAAATTTGTTTCCTGGGCAATTAGTTACCCTGACTTGTTCCCCGTCGTCTCGATCTCCTTACGCTTCTCTCCTTTCTCAGTCCGCACGTGTCTCTAGCGTCTCAAGAGAGACGACTTCGCTACCTACTGCGGAGTTTAATCTACAAGTAAAATACCTTAACGCTTATCCGTTAACAGATAATTGACAGACAGTTAACGGCCTTTAAAGAACAAATCATTCGGTGGATTTCAGACTTCACCGCCGAATAAAAACTTTCGTGGTGGACAGATTTTGGTCACATGCTAAGCAACGATTTAAGCAAGTTACTCAAATTTCATTCGTGATCAATAAAGGCGTGTTTTGGTGAACTATTTTTATGCTTCTGGCGTTCAGAATATTTCGGTTTATAATTATATTGATCCAATATAAAACAGAAACTATTATCGGTTTGCTCTGAATTTGATACTGGGTTTGCAATCAATGTAACGTTTATGACAAGATAGAAACAAACTACAGAAGGCAAATCAGTTGGGTGTATGGATGTCCTGGAGTCCCAGATATGCTAATCGGGCCAGTGTGCGCGTGTGTTAGAAACAACTTGACGAATGAATAAGCGAAATGTTTTGTTTTGGTATCTTCAAACGGTTTCGCCCATTAAACGGATTGGTGTTAAAATATGTTTTCCCGTGTACGGTCACATATTTCTTTGAATACTTCACTCGGAAGCTCAGGCCAGGCCTAACTTAAGGTACATGTATTGGGGCTTTGTTTACTTAAAACAAACAAAGGGCCAAAGATAAATTTAGCAAGTGGTGATTATTGTCATTGCGGAGATTTCACTGGTTTTGACTGGTCCTTTTAATGACAAATTCTCCTTAATAGGGAGAGACTAATAAATTATCGAACAGGTATTAAATCATATATGGCCTGTGAAAGAGAAGAGGAAAACTATATTAATGGCAGTTTAAAGGTCAAACGAGAACTGCATTGACTTACAAGTGAACTTTCGTCAAGATACACTTAAGAGCATCCAGAACTTTTCTTTATCCAGTTATTATTTACTCAATATATGAGCCTAGTAAGTACTCACTAGTGACACAATGATCGCGTGTAACATCGAGAGTTTTTTCAACTGATAAAGGCTTAAGAGTTAGCCGAAACGTCTTGCCAAAATATACAAGTCAGTGACAAAAAAAGGGCACTTTTTATTAACATTACCATGATACAATCATCGTAAAAACATTTGCTTGCCGTGACTTGGAGTTTCTAGCTGAATTTCTGCTTCTGATCCTTAAGTCTCTGGTGAGTACTTAGCCTTGATCAAAAAGGGCTTACCTTTTACGCAGTGTTGACCGGTCTCAAACTTCAATGGTTTTCTTCCGCTTTTTTGTAGTTTAGGCCTAAAAAGTACTCCGGTTATCCTGAACAGCACTTCGGTTAGCCTGAATAGCTCTCCGGTTAGCCTGTTTATGGCTAGCTTTCAATAATGCTAAGGTTAACGCTGTATATAAAATTTTCGAAAGCTGTTAGCCGGTGTTGTCATAGCCTGCGAAAACAGCCGTCCTTCTTCGCTCCCGGCCCGAGTGGCGCCCTTCTTGCGAAACGCCACTTGGGCTGGAAGTGAAGGAGGACGGCTGTTTTCGCAGGCTAGTGTTGTTATAAGTATCGCTTGCCATGCGGGCGTCCTGTGTTCAATTCTTCCTGGGGTCGCCTGTCACAGTGTTCTTTTTACGTTGTTTTACTTCATAGAAAAATTTCTCACTACCGGTCATTGAGTCTATTTCAAACCTTGTCTGGCTGCCGGACACATTATCGTTGAATAGCTTGAACTTTTTCCCCCAGATCCCCACCCAGCTCTTGTTTGGCTGCGCAAATACTGGGACTGAAGGCTATGTTGTCAACATGGTGAACAAAACGTTAATCATATCGACAACAGTCTACAACGTTGGTGGCACAAAATTTTGCTTCAGTTTCTGCCGAATAAATACTGCATGTTTACTCACTTATTTGAATTCTTCACATGTCATCTCAAATCACTAATGTTTATTTTCAATAAATCGAGAGCACTGCTGAAAGAGAGAGCTGATTTCGCAAACGTAGGACCCATGATCACGAATAAAGATTTTCTATCGTCAACTTTGAGTATGATACTCGTTGCAAAGCACTGGAATCGCTGAAAATCTGCGAGGAGAAGTTGCTTGTTTCCATTGTTTGCTTTTACGGCCGCCGCAGCATAACTCGGGTGTCAGCCAAGCTAAACTTGTTACTGATTGTTGAGACGAAAGAACGGTGAGTTGAACGTTAGTTCTTCAACACGGTTAGCATGTCATTTTGCACAGTTGAAAAATGCATGCTATTTGACTCACTGGCGTGCCATTTCACACGGTACGGAGCTAGACACACTTCATTGTTCACTGAGACACGCGACTTTTCTTTCTACAGAGCGATAGTAACAAAGAAAAAATTTTAATGAGGCGTGCTTTCTGACACACTGCTTGGAAGACGGTGTGTCATTTGACACACTGTCCATTGTTTAGCGTGTCATTTTAGCGTGCCCGTGCGTTCACCTTTTTCCCTGTTTTCCCATGGAGGGTCACAAATGTTACTTCATACAGCACAACCAAACAGGAAAAAAGGAAGCTGGCAGGTAAATTTTTCCAGCGTTTCATACATCCATAAAGTTGCCACTATCCTAAATAAATGCCTCAAACAATCAATAAGTACATTTTGATTGCTTGGTCCACTTTGACGACTGTGGCCCAGGTTGCACCCCCATCCCCCAACCCACCCCTGTCACCCACATAAAAACCTTCAACTATCCTCAAAGCATTAAGATGAAATCTGCTAGGAGATAGAGGGATATTAGTTTTTACTGGACAAAAATCTGGTACCAGAATAATTTTAGGTATTTTATAGTCATTTTAACATTTTCTTAAAGCTTGAGACAAAAATAGTTCCCTGAAATGACACCAAAAGCAATTTCCTGTGGGAACTTGAGAAAATAAATTTCAAAGTTCAAATAAATTGTGCAATCACAGGTAAACCTTCAAGTGTGATTCCTTCTTAATTCGTTTTCGTCGGGCGGCTTTCTAGCAATTTGATCTGTTGTTTAGTTTTGTAAGTAGTAATTATTGTTTTCTGGGCTAAAAAAAAACACCCTTTAATAGACCAATGGCATCTGTGCAACTTTGCACATTCCTTGCATGATTACTAGACCTCACTAGTAACACTAATGAAAATTCATTGTTTAGTAGCTGATTTAGCAATGTTTCTTCACTGATTTGCATTTATGATTGACTGATCAGCCAGCACCAGTTGTCTCCTACGACGGGTAAATCTCAGCACCTACAAATGAAAATCTGAAAGGCGGCTCACAAGCACCTATGGGAGCACTTCAAAGACGCCTCCCAAATTTACGAACGTTGTAGCTGATCATTACAGATTACCTGCTTCATACTTTGTACAAGTAGTTAAACGACTTAACATATATGTCCGCCCCGTATAATAATCATAGGCTCGGTTCAAAATCAATTTCTTAAGTTGTTTAGAATGAAAGTGATCAAGAAAAATTGTATGTAAATTAAGCAAACCCATTATCAGCAATTTAACATTGTATCTTTTTTACCTCGTGTTTATCAACAATTTAACAAAGCAGTTCTTGTTTATGGCAAGCAGAGGCCATGGCCAATGGCATCAACGACCCAAGTTGGGAACATTCAAGGGTATACAGGGATAGCCCTGCAGTGGCCAAGGAGAGAGCCAGCTGTTGAATTTGGGGGGGCCATATAATGGCTGAAAGAATTCAACATTACATGTCCCTCAACACCAAACCTGCGCCACCAATTGAGGTAAGCAGCTATGCAAATTATATCTATCTCCTGTTATCTCTGGAAATGTAACCTGTTGGGAATGCTGAAGTTTGTTTATTTGTCAAGCTTCACGAGGTGCTGAGTGACCCAGTAAGAAAGGGGGAAAAATGTGCCTTCACCTCTTGGCGAAAAAGCTTAAGATATAACGGCAATTTCTAAATTTACATAGAGCAATTACATGACACACAGTGAAGTACAAATGTAAACTTGAGATGCAAGCTAATAAGGAGTTGTTGTTCCTTTTTTACTTACTGAATCAGGCTCTCCTGTTTAACTGTTCTTAGTGTTGTCCAACTCTACTCAATAGAAGCAGTTGTACAGAACAATGAAATGGATTTTTATAGCCCTTGACTGTGCACATAAAAGGCTGTCAAAGTCCTCATTTAAGGAAAGAAAACATTAGATAAATCTTTTACAAGACATTGATCCATATAGAGGAAATGTATCAAAGTACGTAGTATCATAGTACGTTTTAACCTGTCTTGCTTTTTTCCTTCCCCTTCGTGTTAAGGGTTCCTCAATAGAGCTACAAGTCTCATAAAATAAATTTATACAGCAATTCTACACACTAAAACGGGCTCTCTGAATTATATGCATATATGTTTGGAGGCTTGTTATGTACGGATAGACGTATGTCCATGTGCTTCAGTGCTAAGTTGTGGACACCTGCCTCAAACTATGAAATATTTTTATGTTCCTCATGGACAAAAAGAGTAGTACAAAACACCGTGTAACAGTTTTTTGTATTCATATTTAGGATTGATCCATATAGAGGAAATATCAAAGGCGGATTACCTTGGGGTGGAACATTAAATCATTTGAGGAAAAATGCAGATGTAAGGCTCTTTATCACTCCCCCAAAAAATCAAGAAATCCAAGGGTTTTTCTTGTCTCCCTCCACGACATAACAGAGTCAGCAAAGTTACTATGGGATTACAATGATAGAGTGGGGGTTGTATTCCCATAGCCAGACCCTTCCCCAGTAACTTCAGTCGTAGTGGTACTACATGGTACAAATACATGGCTTGTTGGTAAAACAGGAATTGTGTATTTGTTCAGGTTTGTAGATAAAATGAACATCCCCACCAGAAAAAGTGTAATTAAAGTTATTAACCCTCTTGATCAACAGAGTCTTCTTCACAAGCTGATGAAGAATAACATGCTTGTGAATATTCAGATATATATTTTCATGCTAACTTTAAACAGTATTTTTTAACTTGATTAGCTACAGGTCTCTGTTCATTTCTTGCAGGTAGGAGTACTTCAGAATTCAATTATGGCATTTGCTTTTTTTGTAAAACATAACCGTTCTTGGCTTCTCATTAAGGTCAATATTAAACCGTATATATACTCTCTCAGGATGATATGAGTTTGAAGTTCACTCCCATGACTTCTCAATAACCAAAATTTAGCCACCCTAAACTAGACTTCAAATTTCTCCTTATCTAGATCCTCACTCCTGGCTATATCCTGCCTCCTAAGCCAGGAATTATAGTCCTTGATCATGTTTAAATTGCCCAATGTACCTCAATATTTTTAAAGAACTGTTTTTAAAGCAGGACTGAATGAGGTAATATCTCTGTTGAACAATCTACTTGACAAAATTGGAACAAAACATGGCAGATTTGATCCGCTAGCTATCTGGTGTGATAACCCTCAGGGCCAATTTAAAGAATGCCTGGTTTTTTACCTCAATCACCTGGTGAAAACAGAAAAGTTTCTGAGAATAGATCTCAAGTTTCTTTTGGAGAGACATTTGTACTCCATATGCAACAGGTGATTTGGCTGTATACAGAAGTTCTTTTACACAGTAGAGAGGTAAATATAGTAACTATAGAAGTGGTGTGTTACCACAGGACGTCAGTTAGTGTGTTGAGATCAAAATGTACTACACAAAATACAGATGAAGCTCTTCTTCAAGGATTTAGAAATGACATCCAATTTAAAAGAATTCTTGAGTTTGTTACCTAATCTAGATAGGAGCAAGTTAGTTTATTGGGTAACTGCACATGCTGGACAAATCAATCGGCTATCATGGCCGTCTTACATATATCAGCGATTCCGGGAAAGTTTTCCTGAAGAAAAGTCTATCCATGCCTTCAGAGGCCTAAAATCTTTTTACGAAGAAACACTGTGCACATTGCTTGAATGCTGTTTCTGATTACTGGCTCAAAATATGATAAACACATAAGCTTAAATACAAAGTACTCTTACCTGAAAACTTGTGCTCACAACCAGAACATTTTTGATACGTTGTGCACGAGTAATCAATAAAAACTTGATCATTGAAGAAAGCAGAATTTAGCTTCACTGGTCATTCGGAATTCTACAAGTCCAAAATGAAACCAGCACACGTTCGATTATAGCATTCATGAAAAACTGAGAGAAAATGGATGTTGTACGTTCCACTATATTGGAACTATGAACATCCGACTGATTTCCGTTCAATTTCCAGTTACCGAAAACCGAACAGTTCTGTCCACAGTCCGAAAATTGGACACGCTACTTACTTACGCACATGATAACAGAGTGGCTAGTGTTGCCTAGCAACAGTAGCCACAAAAATTTATGATTTTTCACCACAAAATTTCAATATCACTGATTAAAAATCGCTGTTTACAAAATTAAAACAAAGATTTAGTCTATAATTTGACAATTTTATTACAACACAACACATAGAAATCGAGGTCCTTTAGGACTCCTTGGAGACCCTCTTGGATATGCCCTGTGCATAACTAATGAGGACACAAATCCCGCTTTTGATTCATTCTAAAAAAATGCTTCTCAATAATTTCCACTGAAGTGTTACACCTAATCTTTAAATCTGTCATTAGTAAGAAACACGTATAGAAACTCCAAGCGTACACCTAACAACTTTGCTTGTTTTACATTCAATTTGTATTGATGTAACGATAGCACGACCATGTAAAAAGTCAGATGTGAATTAAAAAATGCAACTAACATAGTAATAAATAGGCTATTAAATACCTTCCTCATTGCGAGATTCCACAAAGCCACCCCTGGCTTATCAACCCACTTCTCTGGGACTCAAGCCATTTCACTCTGATAGAAAAAAGCGGACATTTGTTTTGCATCTTAAGGAGACTGAAATACTAACCAGCTTCTGTGCCACACTTCACACTGGCAAAGAGCGAAAAACTTTTCGCCCATCGTCTTCAACATTCTGCCATATTGCACGAATTGAGCTCATGTGTTTTTGATCGCGTGATATGAAAGATGCCACCCATATTTGGATAATCACATGTTATCAACGCTGGTGATATTCAAATTGTTAAGATAACGGAAACTTGTTGAGCTGACTTGTTAAAGAGCTGACTTGAATTGATTTTGAGCTGACTAAAATGGCAAATGATTTTGTGAACAGTTTCGCTCACAGCCCATTTTTGGTCAAGGTAACTCCAGGTAATAATATTCTCTTTCAGTGGTAGAGGACACCTTTATGTGTTTACATTATTTTAATTTAAGAGCTTCTGGTTCAGCACGCCACTTTCCGGCAAGTCTGTTGGTCTACAACTTTCAGCAGGAATTTCTAATATAGCTTGTTTATGGTGAATAATTAAAAACATTTCCATATCTACTTTTAATGCAATAATTAGCACACGCGATTTATGCAACTAGTGAGTTCGTCTAAGACCTCATTCATCTTTCTCCATTCCAATAATTTATTAGCGCATTTGGCTTTGTTGCAATCTATATTTAGCAGTCTGTAAGACTGAGGACACTTTTTACACAAAAATACGGAGGAGAGCAGTCATTTACGTTTACATTTTTTAACTCACAAAATCCCAGTAGTGTCAGTTTGCAAGTAGAATAAAGATAATTATAAAACTAAAGAGAAAAAGAATATTAAAAGAAAATGGTATCAGACGGGTGCCAAGGTTGATTTCAGTGCTGGAGCTGTACGCATCTACAGTGTCATTCAGTTCACATAGAGAAACTTTCTTACAGTTACAACTTCAGTTACAACATGTGCTTATCCAATTATATATTTTTGCAGTCTTTCGATGATGGTGCTTCTGTACTAACAAAGTGTTCAGTAGAAAGACTAAAAACTATCCTCAACCCAGATGAAACCAGAACAAACAGCTGATCCTCAACAGCTACAAGAATGCCATTCATCAGTTTTGTAATGAAGGCAAAAGTGACCACAAGATCATGATTGTCGCCTTCGAGAAGGAGTCCAGTGATCTGTCTGGCTTGATTTTGCTCAAAGAAACAGAGTTACAAAGCCAGAATGACGACTACAAGCCAGAAAATGATATGGGAGGTCAGCTATTGTGTTAGAAGAGTTGATAAGACTTCCTTGTGTCTAGGGGACATTCTTCTTTCCTGTGCAATAGAAGAGGTTAGAAATAGAGCAGAGCCTGATACCCACAGAGCTAGTACCTTCATCTGGCTTGTTTTAGCAGGAGGATTCTCCAATTTACCTGCTCTGCGTGTGTATCTTTTGCATGGGTTTGAGGTCATTGGTTTTCACAAAGTCGAAAATGAGGTCTTAATGGCTGTATGCAATGTTGGTGATGATAACACAAGAAGGGCTTTAAAGCAAGTTACGGGCAAATTGAAAAGCACTTTCCTCCTACCTGTCCTGAAGAATGCTGCCACTATACAGGCACAGGTAACATGTATGGCACCAACATGTATGGCACCAAATGTATGGCACCAAATGTAAATGTATGGCACCAAATGTACTTACGTTCACTTGTGGACGGCAACACTCCAATTCTGAAGGACATCAAATTGAAATTAGGAGGATGAAGTTGGGGCAGAACTTCATGGAGGGTAAGGGCATATTTAGCTGGTAGTGAATAACTCACATCAAAGATAGAATCAATTAAAGTCAATTCTGGTTATTGAACGAGGTACTCAGCTTTACAGAACATATCTTAATATCTGTAAGGGTAGGTAACTAAAGTTTGGAAAATCATGCTGCTACAGCTTTATAAAACATGGTGTCTTGGAGAGACATTTGAGCATTCTTTACCAAATTTTCATCTTCATTATTCATCAAGCACAATCTGGTAATGACAATAACAACTTTTGGCTACATGTGATGCATTAAACCTAGTATCAAAATTAAAGGTCATTGTAAGGATGACAATAACTGAATCTTGGATAAAGACAATAACTGCATTCAATGTTTTAAAATTACATGGACATTAAGGTCAAGGATTAAGTCTTTTCTGGTCACTATGCACCTTTCAGTGGGACACGTTATATTGAACATACAAACAAGTCTGTGGTGCTTAAAATTCACCTGTGGCGTCGATTTTTTTTTATACAAACCAGTTTGATTTTTAAGTATTGCATTTTTATAACAAAGCACCCCTGCCTTCATGGAGAAATTTTTAGATGGATGGAATTGATCAATAATGGCAATAACTTATACTTTACCAAGTAAAAATAAATTCTTGACCAAGGCAACTTAATATAGCACTGTTTCATCTCAATCTAGAGTAGAAATAAGTATGAACAGGTAAGGTGAAGTATGCATAATAAGCAACTGGCAATGTAGGAAGCAGCTTATTTTGTTGTCATTATCATAAAGTTAATACAATAGAACTATAAGGATAAGTATCGCAGCATGAACGATATCAGAGGATGGAAGGGTCATTGCCAGCATAAACTTTGTGAGGAAGCACTTAACACACAGGGGTTGAGAGGTGCAAAGCGAAAATAGGGTAAAGAGTCTTGCTAAAATACAATAGGCAATGTGCTTAGGTGGTTGAAATGCCTTTTCCTTGACCTTTTATTAGGCTGTGTAGAGTTACCGAAAAAACTGAAGGGAGGGGATGCTGTTCACAGGCCACTTTAACATACTTGCCTAGAACAGTAATTATAAAGAGTCTTTCGCCCCTTTACATAGTCAACGTGAGGGGATGGTGTTCACAGGCCACTTTAACATACTTGCCTAGAAGAGTAATTATAAACAGTCTTTCATCCCTTGACATAGTCAAGGTAATAATAAATATAACTGGGTAATTAACTAAGAAAATCTTTACTTTCACAAATTTTGCATTTTGTTGAGTTCATTTCAAACGGAAAATGTAACAGCTGAAATTAAAATGCATTGGAAATTAGAGACACAGTAAGTTGCAAATTAATGTACAGGTACAAAGGTAGACATTGGGTGATAGAAAAATTGGTTGACAGACAACTTAAGTGCAGAGAATCTCACTTTCTGTATTTTTGTCCATGTTTTTCGTGATCAATGTAATAAATTAATATTCTTTTTTGTATCCACAGAGAAAGTGGTACACAGATCCCATCAATATGAGGGAGCACACAAATTACCAACCAGCTTAAGAAAGATGAGCAAAATTTCAAGAAACACGCCAATGAAGGTATTTACTTTATTCGTAGTAGTGTTTACTCTAACGGGGAACAAAGACAAAGGTATTGGAGGATGAATTAAAGAGGCTGGCTTAACATTAAGCAACTATGAAATACATTTAGGGGACAGATTACATGTCCTGAAGGCATGACCTACAAGTGAGATTGTAAATTCCCTTTTCATGTAAAAATCTTTCAATCAGAAAGCTTCAAGGGTATTATTACATTTTTCTGTTTCAGTTCTCGACAATTTTGGATTTCAAAATATGCGTTCATACACCAAAGAAAAATATAAGTAACAGGAAAAGAAAAAATGAAGCAGTGACAAAATTTTAGACCTAAACCGTTTGCAATAAAATAGCAACGAAATATTCAGAAACATGCATTAGCTTTGAGAACATCTATGGAGTCAATGAAGTATCCAAAAAAGTCCTTCATGCCTTCTAAGCTTAGTTGTCTAAAAAAACACTATTGGCAGCAAAAAACTCGTTGTTTGGTCTAAGATAACCGTTAGCATTACAACAAAACGACATAAAATTTGTCGAGGGAAATTTGGATTTAAGCAAGGTTTCAGAAATACGGTCATTGTACACAGTATTTAACAGTCAATTAGATTTGGAATTGACTCAAAAAGTCTTAAACGCAATTGCAACAAACAACAACAAAATGAGCACAAAAAATATTTGTAGTTTCTCGCAAAATCTGCGCGGAAGCATTATTCTACTAGAACTGGATACTCTCGCTTTGCTCGCAGTGCAGAAAGCAATAAGACAATGCATAATTGTTTGCGCGCAATAATTATCTTTTCAGAATTCACACTCTCGCAGAAGCAATATTTTAAAAGTCAGGTAGCATATAAATGGTTTTCTAAAGAAGGCAAGCGAGGATAGGTGTGATTTTGTTTAGAGTAAACAAACGCATGAGGAACGATGGCTTAAGATACAATATATGTATTCTCAATCTCCTAATAATACAGAAATCGGTATTTCATGGAGCCTACCTTTGTCAGTCAATCTTTGTTCAGTTTGCCACTTTTAAATGGCAGTGTTTGAGGACAATATGCGTACAAGCTCGAGGAATCTGCGGTGAAAGGAATTGAGACAATTCTGAATTGAGGCGGACCGAAAGATGCCATGCCGTTCGATTTATCTGCAAATATAAATAGAACGCCCCATAATGTTTAGACCAGCCAATCGAGCACTTGTAGAATGAATTTTCCATGTATCACAGATGACATTGTAAGCTTGTAAATGTGTAGTTTTGCCTTTAGGCAACCTTCAAAGCCAGTGTTATGAGTGAAGACAGTGAAGTGTAGACAATAAAGACAGTGAACCACACCCCCTACAGTGAAAAGACAACACTGAGTAGGACTGGCTGCGTAATAACATCAACTGAACAATTGTGACCATAGCAATACAGGTTAATGGATTACAACGGAATGGAAACAGCTGCTTTGGAGATGAAGATTGCAGTTGAGACACCCCTTAGAGAGTATTCTAATTAGCACAATGGTGATAAGACAAGTGTGCCGTCGGTGTAGAGTGAACAAATTCCGATTGAAATTTAAAGATAATTGCAGGCAGGAGCGCAAAGAAGTGATAAGGTCTGCAACTCACGTTAAGTTGCAGAGGATTTCGAAGTGTTTTATTATGCCATAGAAGCTGCTACTGAAAATGGATTCAATCTGGAAGACACTTGAAATAGCAAATACGTAAAGAGGAGTTCTAGCACGCTTTCGAGATTACTTGTTTATCACGTGAAGATCTAGGGTGATAGAATTCACTGATTAGGTGAATTATTGCTTAAAAGATTTCACCGGGCTTCAAAACAAATTGTAATGAAACTTTGTCCAAACAGTTGAGATATGGTTTTCTAATGCTACTTTGTTTAAGTTTGTCACCCTTCCGTGTAGGTTAAGATGCACTACTTGACAGGCGGGGAAACTCCGGGGGTGGGCCTCTAAACTATGTACTTCTGTGTTTCTTTACATAATCTAACCATCAGCACCAGTCAGAACACCCGCTCGCCACAGTATCATTTGGTCATTATGTGCAGATAATTATAGCTTAATCCTTTTAATCGGCTGGTGTTAAATAGGGACTTAAGGTGATTTTATTTTTGGGATAATTTGCACAACAAATAGTAGATTTAAACTTCAAGGGATTGTTGTCCAAATCAAAAAGCTTTTTAACACTTTCTCGAATTGAATTAGTGGGCCTGTTTTCAACTTATTTTTAAGATGTTCCATTAACTGTCAATTTAATTTTAAAAGAATGAACAACATTTCTCCTGTTAGACATATCTTCAGGCAGTTGACTTTGAAGACAAGTTCTAATGAGGCGTAAACCGAAAAATCTGATATGAAATTGATCCCTGTCAATAACAGCTTGGAAAGATATAATTGTAAAATAGCTTTGCTGTGTGTAGGGTGTTAACCATGGATGTTGTTATCGAAAGGTGAGTTGTTAGTGTGCAGTTTATAAAATATTGTGCAGTTTTCATTAGGGCGAACAGGACATATATTGCATGATGGAAAATACCTGAATTGATTGTTAGGAGCTAGTACAAGTAGTGTGGAAAGCGTCAGCAATTATTTCAGATCGCGATGAAAGTTGATTGATAATCACACTGCGCGATGCTCACCAGTAAACCGCTTTTAGCCGGTTTCAGTTAGATTTCAATGAAATCAAATAAGTAGAGCGGACTTACAAAAAGGGTAAGAATGCCGATGATCTAAACAGTGCAATGACAAAGTATTACGCGAAGGAGCACTCAAGTTGTTGAGATGATAAATAAAGGCTGCAATGAACAGGGATTTCTTCACAGAAAACGTGTTGTAGTTATAAGTGGTACTAATGAGCATTTTGTAACAGAAGTTGTAGGTTTTTTCAGGGATGATCAGTATTGCATGTTTGTAATAATGCACTTAACTTTGAATCGAAGACGCAAATTGTGATATGACATCATGAATGTGCTACATTACCAAATTATGGATCTTTAGGAACATGCTATTTTCAAGAAAGTTTGGGGTAAGGGGTGGAATGCAACAAACGAAACTTAAAAGTATAAATTTCTCAATCTCTGTTCTGTTTTTGTATGTCATTTATCATTTTCTTTTATAAGTGTAAGAATTGGCAGGAAAAATTCAAGTCACATGACCCTCGTGACCCCTAGAAAAATAGAAGAACTTTCAGGTATATGGACAGTAAGAGTTAAGGTATATTAGAGCTGTATTGTTAATGCTGTTATTCAAAATGTGGAGGCAGTCCATGGAACTAAACCATCAAACTTCCTATAAGGTTGGATGGATGCTTGTTCTGTCGCACTTTGTAATACCTGTCGCACTTTCTAATAACACTTGTCACACTTTGTAATAAAATAGCTGTCACACTTTGTAATAACAAGTTGTCGCACTTTGTAATAAATTAAGCTGTCGCACTTTGTAATAACAAGTTGTCACACTTTGTAATAAACTTTCAAATTTCCTTTGAATAGGATATTTGGTAGAAATTATATGACTTAACTAATCCCCCAAGGCACAAATACGTTCTTCCTTGATATTTTGCTCTGCATACTAAACTGACCGGACAAAAATGAAACTCATTCTCCCCCACGCTTCTCGCAATTGTTATTTTGGAGATAACACAGCTTGCTTAGCAACGATGGAATGCAATAAGTGAACAGAGGGCAAATAACTCCTGGTAAAAATAAAAAGATACGCGAGAGGGTTGAGTCCAAGGGTTAGTAAGGGAGATGGAGACTTCAAGTGACTTGCCACATGTTCTATATGAGGTAATTTTTGGGGGAGTAGTCACAGGATTTAAAATAGTTGCTACAATCATGGCTAAAAGTCGGGATACCTTGAACACCATTACAAGACAAATACCAAAATTCTTTTTGCTCTTTTTATTTCACCTTGTCGCGATTTCATGAAGTTACTTTATTCTTTTTTTAAATGACAACTGCATGTACTAAAAAGTGTGTTCATCCGTTTGCCTAAATAATAATGTACAGATTCGTTTTCGGTTCTACTCGAACGGCATCCCACGACATCTCATGGTCGCCACGTTGGCGACTCATTTTCAAGCCTGGTCACCAGAGGCAAAATTTTAGTCGCCATGGCGCCTAAACTGGTCATAACTTGGAGGGTTAATATTATAAGAACAATAATAATAATAATAATAATAAAGCTAAACAAATTATAATAAAGTTAATTAGTACATGGATAGTGAACATATGAACAACTCCACCATAGGCTCTTCTGCTTATGGGCAGTCTGGGAGAAAAACGTCATTTAACTTTGTGTCAATTTTGACGCCTAGGAGCCGGCTTTTCTATTATAATAAGACTATTCTTTTATTGTGCAACTTCATAGTTTTTTCCTTCGATAAAGCTGGTATGGCATATAAATGGATCTTAGCCTTTATGAGCTGCCTTATGCTGTGTTTTTGCAGTTTCGGAGCAGAAAAGAAAGAGAGATATTTTCATTCATTCAGCGACGAGGCTTACGAGACACTGTTGCTGCTGGTACAAGGAAATTTTAACGTGCCCGTGGCAGAACGCACACGCGAACAGAGGAATGCAGTAGTGCACTATTGGCGCCAACGTTATAGCTTACACCTTGGACCTCAGTCTACCCCAACACTGTACTTTGATGGCAAGAAAGTAGTTAAGAAGTCGTTGATAGCAAGTCTTGTTGCAAAAACGTTTGATCAAGCAAAAGCTGGTGGATGTAAAAAACTGCGAAATCGAGCTGCAGATGGCTTCGCAGGTCTGAGCGAAAGAAATATCCTACGAGTGACAAACAACGAAGCGAAGTATCGCATACACAATGTCAAATTCACAAATAAAGCCACGCCAAGGCCAGTAACTGCCAGGACCATTCAAGGTCAACATCAAATTGACCTGATGGACTTAAGCAAAGAGGCTGTCAACCACAACAGGCACGTGTACAAGTATGTTCTAAGCATAATGGATATTTTCAGTAGGTATTTGTGGTTGCGGCCGCTGGAAAAAAAGTCAAGCCAACATGTTAGTCGGGCACTTCAGAGGATCTATAGCGAGCACGGTCCACCGGATCGCCTTCAAAGTGACAGAGGAACAGAATTCGAAGGGAAGGTTAGACCTCTTTGCAAACAGTTAAAAATAAAACTAATTAAATCGAGACCCTACCACCCGCAGTCGCAGGGAAAGATTGAGAGATCGCACAGACGATTAAGAAGAAAAATCATGTACGACTTAGTATCCCTGGGTAAAAAAGGGGTTAACTGGGCAGCAAATCTTGAAGACTATAACCGGATTTTGAATGAAGAATGTAAAGAAGAACTTGGCTGGAGGTCTCCTTTCGAAATATACTATGGGCGGAAGTCAAATCAATTAGTGAAGGCGTCGCTGGACTGTGTAGATTCTGATGATAACATGGTTACCACAGCGCCAAATAAACGGGAATTGGCCTGCCACCTGAAGAAAGTAAAAAAGATCCGACGGAGAGCTAAGCTTTACAGCAAGAAGCTTAACGATCAAAGTGAAGAGCCACAAGCGACGCCACAAAGCGGAAACTTTTAAAGTAAAAGAGCACGTTCTGGTTCGCTACAGACCGCAAAAAGGAGGTAAACTTGCACCGAAAAGAAGGTTTGTTGTTAAAGGCACAGTAGTAAAGAAGAGAAAAACAAATCCTGATACATATAAAGTCAGATTTAGGCCTCCAAATTCTTCTAAACACATAGAAGAATGGTTTTCGGTAGAAGACATTGCAAGCATTAGAAAACGCCACCAAGGAAGCACAGCAGAAACTAAAACAATAAAACAGCAGAAAATAAAACAGCAGAAAATAAAACAGCAGAAAATAAAACAACTTCGGAAAAAAATGTACATACCGTTAACAGCCCGCGATCGTTTTCTGGATCTAGACTTTCCCAACATGGATTTGTCTCTCATGTACAATCCACCAGGTGACGGAAACCGTCAGTTTGGGGCACTGTGCTTCTGGTTAAACCGTCTCGGTATACACCGATCAGCAGAAACTGTCCGGGAAGAAATTATAAAGTACCTGACGAACAATCCAAACAACAGTGAAGGTATGCCTTTGGAGCTTTTTGCGGCCACACCCTGGGCAGAATATTTACACTCAATGGCAAAGAATGGCACCTATGGTGACCAAATAACTTTACAAGCGGCAGCAGATTTGTACAATATTGAAATTGTTGTAATTTCGACCTTGGGACCTGATGCCACAGCGGTAATTTCTCCCTCTTCTAGCATACCCACTGCAAGAGTTCAGCTGGGGCATTATGCAGAGAACCACGGAGAACACTACATATGTGTGGACGGCAGAGTGTTGCTGCATGAGGAGGAGCAGGAGAAAAAGACAAATGGAGAGGTGGAAAAGGTGGAAGATGATGAGCAGGAAGAAAGGGCAGAAGAGGTGGAAGATGATGGCGCGGATTTGTTATCTACTCAGGAGGATTACGCACACGGCCAGTATATGGGAAAGGAAAGAGAGGTGCCTGAACAAGATCAACATCGTATACAAATCCCCATCCACTTTGTTGGAAACGAGACCGTTGGAATGGTTTCCACAAACGACGCAACCACCCCCATAGAAAGGCTCCCGAATGAAATTTTAGAGAAAATACTTTCCGAGGCATTATTATCTTCTGGTTTTTCCTGGCCTAACCATGTCTGCCGGATGTATAATAACCTATGTTCAGTCAATGTCCGTTTTCGTGATATCACCCGTAGACTGGTCTTGATGCTCCCGAGTATTTACTTCTCTGAGGGTGGTGAACTTGGCATCGTTAGCGTCAGGAGCCTAATTAAAAAGTTTGGATCTTCAAGTGGTGTTGTGCTGGAGGTACGGCGAATAGTTGCCAGTCCAAATTGGGCAAATGCTTGGCTGGATCTGCGATTTCGTGGTTTGGGATGGTTTATCATCCTCAACATATTCTGGTGAAAAAGTCAAAAGTAGCATTTTGTTGAAATCTACTTTGTCATTATTATCCACTCGGCTAGAATAGAATCACCCATGGTCTTTTAATGACTTTTTGCTTTAAAACAAAAAACAGTTCCTTGAACTGAGGAGAGAGAAACATTCTGTTCGTTCAGTTGTGTATTAAGTATTTATAAACAACTAGTTAATTCTGTTTCATGTTATAGTTCGTTGTTGTTTATTCAAAGTTGAAATAGACTTTTATTCAATGGTTCTGATTCAATGCTTTAATACCACATATACTGATTACAGCTATGATGGTTGCTGTTCCATATTCTGGCTTATGTCAAGCCAATGCGATTTTTTAATTAAAATACGATACTATTTCACAATTATTCTATTCAACTATAGTTAACGGTCCCTTCTTAGAAGACTCCCAGTCAAAGCCTTTATTTCCGGATCGTACCATTTTGTACAGCTGTTATAAATACCAGCAAGATGTGTCCTCTACTCTTTTACTGATACACTATGTCCCTGCAAGTTGCTTTCCAGTTTCGTCCTCTCTAAAACTCCCACGGAAACAAACCTTTTTATTTTCATCCGCAGGAGATGCCAGTATATTTAAAATTCGAATCTTTATTTAAGATGTGATAAATACCTTTTTAATACCTGAATTAAGCTATCATTTACAAATTAAACATGCAATAGGGTCTCATTTGCACGATAAATTAGACTAGTACCTAGCCAATGGAGCGGCTTAACAAAACCGATTTTTAAGTCATTATTCGTGATGACAAAGTGTTTCTGTCGCGATACATCGTAGTCAAGACAAATAACAATTGTGAGAAGCGTGGGGGAGAACGCGTTTCTTTTTCATCTCCTCAGTTTAGTATACAAAGTAAAATATCAAAGAAGGACGTATTTGTGCCCTGGGGGATTAGTTAAGTCATATAATTTCTACCAAATATCCTATTCAAAGGAAATTTGAAAGCTTATTACAAAGTGTGACAACTTGTTATTACAAAGTGTGACGCTTAATTTATTACAAAGTGCGACAACTTGTTATTACAAAGTGTGACAGCTATTTTATTACAAAGTGTGACAAGTGTTATTAGAAAGTGCAACAGGTATTACAAAGTGCGACAGTTTTATTACAAAGTGCGACAGGTATTACAAAGTGCGATGATTATTACAAAGTGTGACAGAACAATGCTCCGCCCAACTAGTATTGTTTTTTTCAGACTCTGGCAGATGGGGTTGGTAAAAAATGTGGACCCCTTAATCTGGACTCCATACTGGACAGCGTTCTGGCCCTCCTTATTTTTTCTTATCGAAAATACGGGCTCTATTTAGTGAGTGGGCAGAATGTGAAGAAACAGTGAATTCATGCAGTGTTGTGAGTGATATTATGGAATAATGAGAAGTTTGCCTATTATTTCATTTATGATCAAACAAAAAGTCTCCAACAGTGTTCACGGATTCATTCATTGATCTGCATGTCTTGTTACTTTAACGAATTGCCACTTCCCTTTGATATACACTTCTGTGCTTTGCGGAGGTCGATAAAAATTTTTCCTTGTAAGCTGAATGAGCACTTCCTGTTAAGGTTACGGTTGAGGCATCAATTCATTTTTTGCAAACTTCACTGATATGGTATAGCAGAAGGATAATGTTGAGGAAAAGGTTGTTGTTATTCATCGTGGTGGATGCAATAATAAAGTGTATTATCGTTTGTCTCACGATGTGGTCACTTGAGATGTAGATCGTGATGTTTCAACTGCTTACTGCTAGTCTTCTTCAGGCGATAAGGTCGACTGATTGCACGGTATCATTTATATCACAAAGGTTGGCTGTGATTGGTGCATTTCGATCCTCCTATTGTTCCATTGTTCCGGCGAGTAGCTGTTCCCGCAGTGGTCCGCTGTTGTACCGTTCTCCTGTTGTTGTGGATATTAGGATATTAGGAAAAAGTGGAAATAAGCTGTGGTAATAAAACTGTATGGAACTGTATGGAACTGTATTTACAATTCACAATTTTAAGTAGAAGATTATGCACTTGTTTGAGCTGGTTTAGGTTCAAGGAAATGCGGACTATAGCTGCCACTAACTTTTTTCCGGTAATCTCGTTAATGGTAATTGATAACTTAGAAGTAAGTTGGTGACTGGTAACTCTATTTGTCAATGTTTTGTTAACTTAAAAGCTCATGTTTAAACAATTGTCAATTGAGTTTAGTTTTCGTACATAGCTATCTGAACAACCCCTTGATACTTCCAATCTTTGCGCTGTCTGCGCTGATTGTACAAAGAAAGAATTTCGTTTATGAGAAGTTTTGGTTTTTTCAGCAGAGAAAGAAAAATGATCTTCAGATAAAAATGTTTGGTCTAAACGCGATAGAGTGCTGTTACAGTTAACTCCTAGTAGCGGGTGTCTGGAAAAGGCAAATAGCTAATAGCGAATAGTTTCAAATACCAAACAGCGAATAGTCTCGAATAGCGAATAGCGAATAGTGCGAATGATTGTGAGCAGTCTCTAATAGTAGTGTATTGTGGCAAACAGTGGCAAATATTGGCATATAGTAACAAATAGGGTACCCAGTATCTCACTGCTAACCTTGTAGCGACTTAGGATGGGTTTTTTTCAGCTAAAAAGCACAGATGCTTATAAGGACAGGTGTTTCTAAACTTAATTTCTTCTGTTTTCACCACTGCAAAAGTGTAAATACGTTTTTATTAGGTTATCTTTGTGTTTTCTGTTTTGTTAATGTCTGCAATGGACAGCCTACTAGCCTGAGTCTGGAGAAGAAAAGGTAATAAACTCACTGAGATTCTGTTGCTTATTTGGATAATTAATTAACGGTGGATATTAGATCTAAAGCGGTAACTGTTGAGGACTATTCGCCAGTATTTGCTACTTTTGGCGACTGTTCACCACTATTCGCACTATTTGAGACTATTGGTACTATTCGGAACTATTCGCTATTCGCTACTATTCGCTTTGCTATTTGGGTTTTCAAGACACCCTTTGAGTAGGCGTTTACAAAAAGGACTCCAGTTAGCAGAATAAAGGGAAAGGCATACTAGGCAATGAGTAACTAAATTATAACTAATAACTAAGTGCAATGGGGAACTAAAGCAAACATTCCTTTTCAGAATGGAGAGTTTGAGTTTGCAAGAAGACCAGGTGGAGGAGTAAGTGGTAATTCTTGTTAACAATGATGAACGTGCCAGGGTGAAATAGAACAGAAACATAGAACAGAAAATGAAAAGTGCTTGTATTCATTTCAATTTATTGAGAAACGTTTTCTTAATACTGTTTCAATGAAATGAAAAACACTCTAGTAAAAGCAAGGGATTAATGTTTTGTAGAAGTACTAAGTGTAGCACTATATTACAACCAGCAAAGGGCAAGAACAGTACATGCTAGTTATCTACAATTAGGGGATGAGTAGCTAAATAACTTAGTAACTGCACTGAAGAACTAAAACAAAGATTTCTTTTCAGGATGGAATGGGAGACAACGGATACGCAAGAAGTTAGTAAAAATTGAGTTGCACCACATTTCCCTACAAGAGGCAGTTGTCCCCATTATGTGCTACGAGGAGATGTTGTGAGCTGTTAGAAAAAGGAGCTTGGAAAGAGCAGTTTCTTTAAGATCTTTAGGCAACATATTGTCTTAAACAAATAGTGGAATTTTCCTCCAACTTCGGGCTTTACTTATTTTGGAAGCGAGGGAGGGGGAGTGTTGGTAGTAGTTATTTTTAAATCTTTACATTTTATCTACACTTTGTCCGTGATTGCACCTAGGTCAGCCTATGGGGATGTGTTAGCGATTAAAAAGGCGCTGTATGAAATTGTAGTCGTTGTGTTAGGGACAGTTGATAACCTTGTCAGGAGTGTAAATGTTTATGGAGACTGACCAATTTGTTTGGGTGTAAATTGTGGGTTTTAAGATCCCAGGGAAAGAAATGTAATGGGGAATATAAAACATATGGTCTCCATTTCCGTTACAAAAATTATAAATAACTTTAAAATTGTGACAATCTCAGGGCTGGATAGGGAGTAGACTTGGCAGGGAGGAGGGGTAAGAGTTGGGGTGGAGGGGTGGAACGGTGAGATATGTTTCAGTCTGCCTTAACGAACTCTTTAACAGAACAACTCATCCAATCCTTTCCTTAGCTCTTTATCTTGTTTTTAGCAACTGAATTCCCGGGTTCCACCAATTGCAATGAGTTTGATGGGTTTGGCCGAACATGAGGCGAGTAAACAAGAAAGATCTTAAAGACTAATTTTTGTACTAATGTACTTGTATTTTAATTTTTTTACCGTTTATCCCCAGGATGCCAATGACGGTTTACGTCCTGCTTTACCCGAGGTTATTGCCTCGCTGAAAATAATTAAGATTACTCGCGAAAAAGTGGGTGAGTCTTGGCTTTGTCTACTGAGATGATGAAGCAATTCTTTTCTCTCTTTTCCCCTCTTTCAATTAATAATTTGCTTCAAAATTTAAGAGTTCTGGATACAGTCCTGTCATTTTGTGTTTATTAAATAAGTGTACTATCAATCTTGATTGATCTGTATGTTTGCGTTTACAATATTTCTGTAGTCACTTGTATGGGTTAGTGAAATTAGCAATTTTTTTCTGTGTCGTTTGATGGTAAATTTGCATACTTTAAAAGTAAAGTTGTAGAAGGATGTTTTTATTTGACTATTTCACTGATATTTTTTGGTTAAATTACCTACAGCTCTTATGGTATCCTGTACCATTTGCCTAATTGAATTTGAGTAAGGTGAAGAGGTGAATCAACTACCTTGTAGTCACATATTTCACAACAAGTGCATCAGCACATGGTTGAAAATGGTAAATGCAATAATATTTGCGTAATTAATAGACAGACAGGCAGATTGACAAACAGACAGGCAATTTATTTCAACACGGTATGTCTTCAATAGCAAAGAATTAAATTATAAAGATAATTATTAATCTGAAGAGTTGTTACAGTAAAGTTTTTAATTGTAACATTTCCTGACTGACTGACTGACCGTGAGCCATTAAGTTAGTTTTATTTGTAGCCTTAAACTTTTTTCTTGATAGGAAAATACAGTCTATTTTGTGCATTCTCGTGTAAACAAATGAGGCGAAATACAACCCTTTCGCAGATAATCAACAGACTATTTGAATGTAGTTTGAGTTTCCTTGGCACTGAGCGAGGATTCATGCGCAGAAAGTAGTGTTGATAAGGCACACTGAAGGGGAGAGGCTGAACTTCGTGGCAACTAAAAGTTGATTAAACTCTTTGGACTTTTGTTGTCAATACAGTATGTGTTGTCTCACTGATCTAGCGGGAGCATGTTTTCTTAAAATTCCTCATAGAGGCCTTTTTTGTGGAATGTAGTGGAAAAAAGTTGAAGTACTAGACAGGGTAAAATTTCTGATTGCTGCAAATTCAATATCTATAAGGGGGAGAGTTGTATTTAAGATTAAAGATACTTTCTTTTCTTTGTAGCATGCCACTTGTCCAATGGGTCAGGACGAATTGCCGCGATAAAGAAATACTGAAATTATTGTAAATAATTATGGTAAATAATGTTAGTATTGTAAGTTTTGTTATTGTAAGTTATGTTAACATTGTAAGTACTAGGTAATTTTTGTATGTAATGTAATGTAAGTTATTGCATTAATCACAAAAAAAACTGTACATTTAATTTCAACTGTAGTTGGTTTACCATGGACGGACACCAACATAGCGGCTCCATACTGGCCTCAGTAAATTTGTGCAAAATATTTCGACGAATATCTGAGGTTTGGGAAAACGCACAGACTTAAAACTTACATAAGTGTCATCTTTATTAATCTCCTATAACATCACAATTTCTTCACTTTATCCACTAAATGGGTTTCAAATAATTTTTTATTGCATCAGGATTGCGCGACAGTGCAAGCCGAGAACTGTTTTGCTGGGGTCAACATACATTAGTTTCTTTCAGCTTAAATGTACAATAATTCGTTGCATGGGTTTCATTCTTGTAAAGACATAACTCTGTTACAAGAAAATAATGAGAGAATATTGAAGAGTTTACTGCGGACCACCGGGTCCCAAGACTTGTAGGTTTTACCGCTGACTATATTGTTGAGTCGGCCATGTTGTTTTTTCTAGGAACACTTAAGTGCTCTTGCATCGTTGCTCGTTATTTTATGCAAGCTGATTCATCCATTATCATGTGTGTACTAGAATCAGGAACTTACTGTATTGTATACTATCTTATTGTAATAGGACTCATTCATCGTTGAGATTAAGCGAACTGATCATCATCGAGGAGTCCTGTTTCTTCAAATATTGCTTAGTTCGAGATTTTAACATTATTATACTTTACGAAGTTTCTCAGAACGTTTTACCCGGGTGTAATTGAACAGATACATTCGCAAACAAATTCTCTAACCTTTCTGCTCTTGTTGCTCAGACGTTCTTGAGTCCGCGCTGGGATTCTACTTCGTTCACGACCACATCTAAAAACACGATGACGCTTCTAAGATGCTTTTTATCAAGTTGAAGAGTTGATAGCCCCGATTGATAGCTCCATGATTCTTGATAAATTCACTCAAAATGTTTGCTCATAAATTGATCTCATATAAGGGTTGCAGACCGACCTGTTCCGAAAACGCTTAACGTCCTTTAGTGTTGGTCTACCTCGAACGGTATGTTCGTTTCTATGTGATTTCATTGCCCTAGAAATCATGGCCTCCGTGCTAACTTTTCATGTCGACAACTTCTGTAAATTCCATGTGCTGTACACATGCACAGGTGACACATGCGCCTTAGAGACCAGGCGGCAATTTGTGACTGAATGTGGAAAAGAAAAAAAAATGGAGCCGAAATTTAAACCCAGGCCTCACTGCCTGGGTAAAAAGACTTATAAATCAACACCATAAAAACATGCAGACAGCCTTGGTTATAGTCCTCACAGAAAAACAGACTTTTATACATATAATTGGACTTTCAAAGTTGCCGAAAAGTCCACTTATTTAAAAAATGAATAATTATAGCTGTGTCAAAGTGGTCAGTTTGCCTGATAACAACCCGTCCCATTTGAAACAAGATGGTATCAACAGGAGGTTTTGTAAATCCTCCTATTTCATAGCAAAGTACATCTGTCTCAAAATAATGAAATAAAGCTTGAGTATAAAAAAATATAGTTCTGTTGTAACAGTCCTTGATTGCACATAAGAACATAGCAAAATTTTTACAGATAGAAATGGAGACATGCAAAGAGGCAATAGAAAAACAGAACATGTAGGCTGCGTGTTTGAACAAGTGCATAAACAACTCCTTAAAAAGAAATATGATGTACATACAAACCCAGACAATGGCACATACAATAGAAAAGATACAAGGAATAGTTGCATCATTTTAGATCTCCTAGACTAAAGGATAGAGTTTCCTTAAAATTGTTATTCTTAAGAAGTAAGAAATGTCATTAAGAGAAAGTATAAAAAAAGAAGGAGAAAAGGCATATTTTTTATCACATCCTGATAGCAACAATCATAGGGTGCAAACCTAGTTAGAAAAAAAAACAAAAAAAGCGTGCTCATACCTTTAATGGGAAACAAAAGACATCACTAGACAACCAAGAAGAGGTGTTAGCACACAAAAATAATACACAGCCGATAGAGCAATGCACGACAAACCTATACTGATGCTGTAAACAACAAGATCAAGAAAGATAGGGATAACAATATGAAAATTGTTGCCTTGACAAAACAAGTTGCCGGTCATGTAGTTATGTTATCAAGAAAAAGTAGATGGAAAAAGAAAATAGTAAAAATTTTCCAATGGAGCCTAACTAATGCAATCAGAGATAATATATATACTTGGAAAACAGCACCAAAAACAAAGTTAAAATAATTTTAAAAAACATCAGTAACCACTCTAGGAACTGATAATATAAATTTAGATTCAAATGCAGTGAAAAGAATGCATTGTAAACATAGAGAAATGATCTCAAAAAGATAAAGAGCTACAAAAAGGTAAACAAAGTAAGTGGAGGATAATCAGCACTCACTTTGCTAATAATGAAAATTTTTGCAATATTTATCAAACCATAAGCCAATAAGGTTGCTGTTCACCGTTGCCAAATTGGATATAAAGTCATCCAGTGAAATTGGTTTACATCGATAATACAAAATCGAAACCCTAAGCAACCATCTGTTTCTATTGGCATTACTTGCCTGTTGCTTAAATGGTTCTAAAGGGAAAGTTTTCCTCTTTCTTTTAACTTTGATATATTATAAGACAGGTGACTTTTCTTTACATTTGAATTGACACTCAAGCTAAAATTTTAAAATTGTTGTACGGTAGATCTGTAGTGGATAATTCAATTGGTTGATTTTTATGATCGACAAAGTCATGTGTTCTGCAAAGGGCCAATCTTGGTCCCAGGGTGCTTTTCCAGCCCCGTCCCAAGCCAAAGAGCAAACGCAATAGCCAATCATTGTTCTTGTCACTCAAACATCTCAGAGCCAATAAGGTCTTTTTATGCAACACAATGACATTGTTTGGTGATTCCTGTATAAAACGACAACACCCTGCTTGTTTTGTGCCAATGTAACATTGCGCTGCAGGTTCAGTTAGTTGTTCTTCGACGTTTCATTAAGATGGGTAAGTTTAAAGCTGTCTTTGTCAAGAAATTTAAACCTCACAAAATGAATACAGCACAAATTTAGTTTCTTCACATTAAGGCACTTTAATGACATAAACTGTATTACTTTGTCTCCAAATATGACAATCATCGTCAGAATACCGATGTTGTTCCGTTAGCCAAGATAATTTCTAAAGGTGTTAAAATGTACATTTGTCTTCTAGACCAAGAGCAAATCAAGATGAAGATTAATTCAGACGAGTGTGCATATTTCATCTTTATTTTTCTATTTAAAACTTCTTTGCTTTAATTATGTGAAGATTTGATTGCTCAACAATCATCTTAAATGAAAAACCTTTATCTCTATGAAACTTTTCAGTGCCACATGAAGTTCCCATTGTGGAAGAAAGCACTTGTAAGTACATATTATTTACATTCTTACAAACTTGCTTTTTTTCTCTTGTTTTCAAGTTGCGTTTTAAAAAAATTTGTAAGGAGTTTATAACATCATTTTTCTCACGCCCAGATTACATAAGAACCAGATATCATTTTGTGCTTATTTTGGTACATATCAAGTTCCCTTAATCTTACTTTTATTTCTTTTCACATTTTTTTAGTTTTCGTTTTAGATAACATCATTGCGACAGACTACACCTGGGCCAAAAATCATGTTAACAATATAAGTAACATATTTGAATCTATGGAACCCTTGTGGCAAATGGTAAATATTGATTGCTTTTGGCAAGCTGACGGTTTCATCGTAGTGACCTCTGTTATCTGTCCTATATTTGGTTGGAGACCGCAGCCTGAAAAAAGTAAACGCCAAATCTCTGAAGGTTGTTTACAAAATCAAATTGTTTGGAAAATCTCACTTTTCTATGTACACTCTGTTGTTTTTTAAAATTATGCACTAAGTCATTATTTCGTGGCTTTTCTGTAACGCGACAAAACTTCACATACTTTTGTGTACTTGTATAAGCTGTATTAGATGTACAGTTTAGATAAACTATTTTTCAACCTTAACAGCCATGTCTGTTATCTGTTATCTGTTCTGTTTGGCTGGAAAACTCCACTTGAAGAAAAACATGAATCAAAGTAAAGACACTGTTGCAGTTTCATAGAAAATAGAAATAAGCTAGATGTAATAAGTATTTACTGTGGTTTCATTTAGCAGTGCAATGCAGAAACAGGTTCTGGACTAGCACATTAAGTATGGATTCCTTGTGAATGATTTAAGCTATTTATTACGATGAAGCTAATAGATTTTTTCTTTCATTTTTGCCTTGACATGGCCTGTTTCAAATAGTTGTACATTAAAACAACACTTTGATTAGCTTGCAGAGACTAGCTTAGTGAATGTTATAATCTTGGAATTGAAACTTGAAGGAAATAGTTGTTGATGGTGGAAATATCTTATTGTAGCGTTTTTAACTCATTAATGCCCTTTCGTTGTTATCAAATGTTATGTTTGCTGGAATGCATGTCTGCGTTGTTCAGTTAGTTTCTTATTAGAGGGAACACCAGAAACCACTGAACACTTTGTATTATGAAACCCATTTCCCTGTTGCAGATTTCCCTTAACACAACCATTTCTTCTGACCGGTTTCAAATGCTTCTATTGAATAAAAGACAATCCATAGTACCAGGAGGCTTTCTGTATGCATTATAGTGTTGAGTCAACCCTTTCCTGTTTAGAACTATTTTAGAAGAGAGTTTTCCAGGGGAAAAAAATGCAACAATTCAGAATATTCCACACTTTCCACCATTGTTGACAAATGAACATGATAATTCATGCATGACAGTTGCTTTTATCTGATTGGTCAGTTTAATAATTCTGATTACGCGATTAAATTTCTTTGGCGAAAAGTGCTTCTAAAAATAACTCTAAATGGAAAAGGGTTGACTCACAGGGTTAATATGAAAGAGTCAACCTCCATCTTACGGGCTCCTGATAGTACATACAAAGTTCCAGAGGGGTTTAGGGATCTGATTATGGGTTAAGGACCTCATATCTGGAGGACTTTAAGAGGCCCTGTGCCTAAGAAACGACCGATGATTTCCGTCTAAAAAATAAAATCGGCCGATTTTTATCTCCCAAATAGAGGTCACCGAATACTATTTAAAAATGAATTTCTTTTGTTTCAGTTTCGCTTTAAACCAAAAATATCAAGCCGCAAACTTTTTCCATCTGATAGCAGCAAAATCAGGCCAAAAATAAGCCCCCGCAAAAGACTGTTCAGAAATTACTATCGCAACGCAAAATAATGAGAAAACTACACAGTGTTGAAGAAAAAGGCCTTTTAATGCAATATCATTCGATAAACATCAAAAAACTGCCGAAGCGATTAAAAAATAAAGTTTCAAATGTTGCATACTAAATTAGATGGAGCATTGGAGCTGATTTTAAAATAATTATTTCTCAAAAGTCCAATGCTGTTGAAAGCAATCACAGTGATGAATTAGACATTGGAGGGATGCACATCACGTTTCTGGAAAAACATTTTTCGGCCCAAGTATATTGACCTTGTACAAAGCGTTCAAAGTTACCGTGTTTACCGTTATCCTGCTACTTCGTCGAAACACTTTTCTTTTGCCAATACGGCCGTGGATAGCGTGTTAAATGGCACTTTAAACCTTGCTAGGCATTCAAAGACCATCCTGAGTAGAAGGATGTAGAATTGAAAGAGAAAGGAAGATAAAAAATACACAGAAAAAGAGAATAACTCGAAATTACCACCTGCTAACGAAAGTTGAATCTGGAAAATGTTGTCGTGTGACAGCGGCCATTGACGTCACTTGTCACGTCAAGTCGGAAGAGCGTGGGAAAACGAGTCTGCAATGTCCTTCGGGCGGTCAGCGGCTAGGGTTCCAGTCGTGACCCCATAACTCAGATCACGCTGCGGCCAAAACGGTGTGGCGCTTGGGGAAGTTTTTCTTTTTGAGTGACCATCATTTGTGAAAAATAACATAACATTGTTCCACTAAACATTTTCTGGCCAGGAAAAATTGTTTCCCTATTTGTGCATTCATTTGGATTCCGCCGCTATTTGTACAAATGACGTCATCAGTCGTTTCTTAGGCGCAGGGCCTCTTAAAAGTGGCACAAAAAAAATTGTCCGGATCGGAATTGAGCTTGCCAGAAACGACTTTGAAGAATGGAGAAGGATGTGTTGCTAGGAATGGTCCTAAAATTCAAGAACCTTTTGGGCTGAAATTTCCATCTATGCCCACTGTTACACGTGAAAAAAATAGATCAACAATTTTTTGGAAATGGATTTCACTATAAAAGTAAACGTTAAAATGTTGATACAAATGGTTGCACGCCAACAACGAGTCCTATTGGTCAAGATAGGAAAACTTTGACGTTCAACGCCTTGCTCTAACAAGTACGTTTTTCAAAGATCTCCCTTTTCTGTATGAAAGCAGGGGTGGGTCTTTACAGATCTCTCTAAATAGAGGTTCATTTTCTAGTAAATGCCATTTACTCATAACAAATGTTTTTAAGATTAGGCACAAATGGGCGACATTCTGAAGAGTTGGTTCTCAAAAGTCTTAAGGCTTTGCCTTTGATAAAGCCTTTCCTTACGCCTGAAGGGTGGCAGGAGGTGAAGTGTGTGTATTTGAAAGTTTGTGTCAGTTTAAAGTGTGTGTGCATGTTGCAAATGGATTCTTTCTAAAATCTTTTGCCCTTATACACGCATGTATGCAGGAAAGTTATTTCTGTATCTGAGATTTCAGCCATTTTACGTTTTGATTTGTCTTCACTTCAGCTCCTTGTCTGCTTTGTTTTGTTTTTAACTGCCTGCGTATGTCAAACAGGGAACCTTGATGAAAAGGGCACATGATAAAACCACTGTGGGTCTTTAAAAAGGCGTTTTACTGGGTGTTACAAAAGGGTTGTTCCCATGTACCGTCTGCTTACTTGCTTTTTTTTCTCTCCAGAATTGTTTGTTAAGTGGCCGCTTGTGGTACTCAGACCTTCATCTTGATGGCAAGTTCCAGAAGCCTAGATTATATCACATCCCATGTTTCTCTTCAAGTGATAATTAACTTATTTAAGATGTTTTAGTTCCCTTTGTGGGCCAGATTGTATTGGTGCAATTCCCAGAGAAGGGGAATCGTGATTTTGTAAATCGAGGCTGTTTGAAGTGAATTTCTGTAAGCAAAGGATTCCTATAGATGGTTTTCACATGATGGTTTTCATGTTCTAAAATTGAAAACTTTAAGAGCTGCCAGCATTTCAACCCTTGTCAGGCATAAGAGGTACAAAATGTAGATATGTTGACCAGCGCATTTTGAGTCTCAGATCTATGGCGGGCGTGACATGAGTTAACGATCTCTGTTGTTGAAAAATATACACCTATCTCGTGATTTTTAGCAACATGTAGTCGCAAAAGTGTTTATCTAAATGCAAGTTTTTGCAGTACAGATATTCGCTGGCCTGGATGAAAAAACTAAGCTCCAGATATTCCCACCATTTTCCGGCAGTCATATATATCGCACCGCCCTTTTCTCTCAGATGAAATGTGTCAAGGCTATAAATACTATTTTGTTCTGGGCAAGTGGCATTATTTAGAAACACCATCTCTCTTCCTGCGTCTCCAGATTGTTTCATGGTTTCTTTAAAACATTTTGCTGTTTTGCTCTATTCACCGGAATAATTGACTACACCAAGTGTCTTTAAGGTCAGTTTAATTGTACTGAAATAAACGCAATACCATGTTTTTCTTAGCTTGGTGACGACCATTATCGGACAAGGCAAAGGGGAGAAGGAGGGAACAGAGGGACGTTCAACATTTTCCATACATTTTAAACATCTTCGACGTTTATTTCATGCATGCCAGTTGTCCTGATCAGGTGGCATTATCTAAATATGACCTCTCTTCTTGCATCTCCAGAGTGTTCCATGATTACTTTGAAAGCTTTTGCTGTGCTATTCACCGGACTGATTGAGTATGTTTATTGCCTTTGAGGTCAGTTTACAATTGTAACTGATACCATGTTTCTCTTAGTGACAACCTCTATTGGGGGAGGTGGGGGGAGGGAGGCGGCATTTCATGTTTCTTTGTTCGCCAAATGTTTTCATTCTTAAAACAAAAATCTTTGACATCCATTCTATGCATGCCAATTGACCAAGACCAGACCAAGTGGCATAAGATTTCAGTTTCCGATATTTTATTGTTTTGTAGTACTTACAAAAATAATTTAAACATGATCTCTCTTCTTGCGTCTCCAGATCGTTCCACGAATTCTTCCAAACATTTTGCTGTGCTATTCGCTGGAATTCACTTGCTGTCTTTGGACGAAGTTCAAACTTGCAAAGGCGTTTTGGTCTTTGCCTACAAACTCTACTGGAATGGGTTTCTCGCAACCAGCGAGCACTTTTCACAAGGTGTTGACCATCCATGTTTTTATAGCCTGTTAAAAATGTGTCTGAGTTATCGCAACATAAAATGCAAACTTTGCAGCTTCCATCGGTATAGAAACTTTGCGTGAGCCTAAACCTATTCCTCAGGGTGGGTCAAATTCTCTAGGGTGCATGCAGTGTTTTACTGGCACTATTTTCCGGAATGAGAAAACTATACAGATGGGTGGTAATTATTTTGTCCTTTGAAAACTGCATTGACTGCTTTTGGCAAGCTGAGGGTTTTTAATCATTGTAGCAACCTCTGTTATCTGTCCTATATTTGGTTGGAGACTGCAGCTTGAAAAAAGTAAACGCCAAATCTCAGAAGGAAGGTTGTTTGCAAAATCAAATTGTTTGGATAATCTCACTTTTCTGTTTTCACTCTAAAGTTAAACAGTTGCTGTTTTTTGAAATTATGCATTTAGTCATTATTTCTTGGCTTTTCTGTAACGTGACAAAACTTCACATGGTCTTGTGTTCTTGTATAAGCTGTAGCGGATGTACAGTTTAAATAAACTATTTTTCAACCTTACCAGCCATGTCTGTTATCTGCCCTGTTTGGCTGCAAAACTCAGCTTGAAGAAAAACGTGAATGAAAGTAAAGACACTGTTGCAGTTTCATAGAAAATAAATTAATAGAAATAAGTAAGCTGCTCCGGTAGAATATCATTATGCACCTGATACATTATCGATGCAAGCCTCCACTTGTAGATGTAACTCAATGGCTTCCATTTAGCCCTTTTAAGGGCGTCACAATCAGGAGTTCCACTAGGGAGTTTATGGATTAGTTTTGCAGCTTTTATGTGTAAATGTTCTAGGTCGTTAAATGAAGACAATGAACAGGATCCCCATACGGCAATGCAGTAGGTTATGCTTGGAACAATGCCTTTGTAATAGATTTCTTCAAGAACATAGGTAGGCAGTCCTGTCATAGACTTTAGGAATTTTAGTTTTCCTCCAAATTTGGAGTGGAGCATTTTAATTTGAGGTTTCCAGGTCAAGTTGTGGTCAATTACAACACCCAAGCAGGTAGATTTGGAGGTGAAATATATGTATGAGTTGCCAAATATCAGTGGTCTCATAGGGCCGACAAATGCGTGTTTGCAGATTAACATTGCTTCCGTCTTGCCAGTGTGAACAGTCAAGCGATTTTGGTTGCACCAGCTTTTAAAATCAATTAATATTCGGTTTAACGCATCCACTATTTCTTCAACCTCCTTCCCAATGTAATACACGGTGGTGTCGTCGGCAAACATGAATAAATCCGGTTGCGGACGAGTTGGGTAAATCATTTGCATAAATTGCAAAAAGTCTAGGACCTAGGAGGGAACCTTGAGGGACCCCAATATTGACTGGTCGCAGTCCAGATCTTACTCCATTTACAATGGCAAATTGGCATCTATTTGAGAGGTAACTTACGATCCACTCGTGGAAACCACCTGATATTCCTGCAGCTGATAATTTGAGTTGTTGGATGTTGTGGTTTATACTTAATTTCAATAGAAATGTAAATTTTAAGTCATTTTAAATTATCTTTAGTAGCTTTTGAATCCTAAGGATGTATTTTAATAATTTTAGATTTTAGTTTTTAGGTATATATTTTATGGCAGGTCCACACCAGCCCCCTGGGTTGCCAGACGCAGACCTGCCTCATCAAAAATATATGTATGTATGTATGTATGTATGTATGTATGTAATAAGTATTCTCTGTGGTTTCATTTAGTAGTACAATGCAGTAACAGGTTTCGGACTTGCACATTAAGTATGGATTCCTTGTGAATGATTTAAGCTATGTATTACGATGAAGCTAATGGATTTTTTCTTTCATTTTTGCCTTGACATGGCCTATTTCAAATAGTTGTACATTAAAACAACGCTTCCATTAGCTTGCAGAGAGACTGGCTTAGTGAATGTAAATGATCTTTTGCAGAATTTTTGACCTTAATACAGGACTAGATATTTATAAAGAATATTGCGATTGTAGAAATTTCTTGTTGGCGTAAAATAGAGTAAGAATCAACCTTGTGCCTGTTGCGGTTTTCGACGTGTCACTATTCATAGCATTGCTTTGTGTTTTTCTACAGATAGTTTGCACTGTCAATGCACAAAAATGCCAAAAAATGCCAAAAAATAACACTAGTTACCTTCCTTCTATTCATTCTCCCAATCCATTTATGAATATGGCAGTATCCAGAAATAAATTAAATAGTAATTACCTTATCAGTTGAGTCAGTGACCTTGCTCAACCACGTGTGTTTATACTTCAAGCGTGCAATTAATGTCAGAGTGGTCTACAAATGAGCGCCAGAGAAAAGTCGCACCAGCAAAAAAAGTCATGCCTGGAAAAAAATTGCACAAAAAAAAAATTGTGCCAGCAAGAAAAAGTTGCACCAAAGGTAAGGAAGTGTTTGCCAAATGGATACAGCCCCAATATGATGTTGTACATGTGCATCTATGGTGCTAATAGGGCTCTTCTACAAACTGACTAACAACTTCCACAGTGACAGTGACTGTAAATTAATCCCATGGCAAGGTAGGTTTACTGACAGTGATCCTTTAGTCATCGACATACACCACTTATGCCTACCTACGAAACTTGCCAGGCTAAAGAATAACTTTCGTCCTACTTTTGGTTCAGTTGTCTGATCAAATTTAAACCGTTAACTTAAAGTGGTACTATGACAAAAATGGCACCTTTCCTATCCAAGCCATTTTAAAACATAAGCAAGAAGCCTGTATGAGAAAACTGCTTTTACTATTTTCAAATATCTCTTTTTGTTCCAGAGATTTTCAAGGTTTTAAAATATGTAAATTAGCCAAGTGATGACATCATACACTCAACCAAATTTTGATCAAATATGATGAAAGATATCTCAGCCAATTTGTATCAGAAATGTTTCATTCTTTGCAGTACGATTCTACTAAATGTGCTCCACAATACGGGATTAACAGTTTTGTTACAATGGCAACAAACTGGGTTCCAGACCTCCCCATTATTAAAGGCTTTTCTGGCCGCCTTTGGCGTTCCATTTTGATATTTGCTAATGGTGCCTCATATACATGATCCAGCAAACATAAATATGTTAGCTTGAGTTTGTGGTCTTATTTAACGTTTTTTGAGCTGAAAATCACTAACATATTGAAATCAAGTGGGTGGGGAGTAGAAAAGAGTGAGTTGCCATGGAAACAGAATTTTTATAGCAGTAGGTGTGTTTCCTGTAGAACGATCAGCTTAGCAAGTTTCAATGGATTCTGCTGCAAATTGACCAAGAGAGCTCTACTTATATACTTAATATAATATTGGGTTGAGTGTATGACATCATCAGTCATCTCATTTGCACATTTTACACATTTTTGAAGCTTAAATATTTCCGGAACTCATGCAGATATTTGCAAACAGTAAACGGTGTTTTTATTCTTTCATGGAATTCTATGTGATACAGCTAAAAAATCAAGGGGTAAAAATTTGATCATAGTACCACTTTAAATAATTGTTTATTTGCAAAGTGAAAACTTAGCAAATTATATGTTGCAATTGTTGTAAATAACTTGGACTAAAAAATTATCAATTTGGTTACTCTGAAAATCTTCTAGCCTTTGTAGCAAGCATTCTCATACGAGGGGCTGAAAAACTCTGCTAATTTTCAAAACTTTCTCCTGTCAGGTATAGTATATTGAGATGAAAACAAAAAATCAACAAAGCAGGTAGTCAGGTGGGATGAAGGACGGAATGCTTGCCTAAATCTATTTAATCAACAATTTATTCATGTCTACTACATAGACATATAAACTGTTGATTAAAGATAGCTGCATACAAATGTTGTGTGGTAGCCACGGCTAATCAAAAGCCAAATGGTGCTTACTGACAATACCAGAAAACAGTGAGAGCAAAAATAAGCTGGTTCAAGAGTACTGAAGGACAATGTATGTATTTTGGGTTGTTAGTACCGGTATTTTGCTGTTATCTTGTTTCCAGGTACTACGACTTATCTAGTAAACAAAGTTTACTGCAAGTCATCACTTTCTTTTAATGACTGTGAAGGATTATATTTCTGTTCATATTGTAAAACACAAAGAGTAATTATCAAGAACAAGTTTCATCTCATCTTCCTTCCAAATAACAGAGAACCTAACTATTTCTTTAGTTAGTTTATTTAAAGGTTTCTGTAGTCTGATTTGCAACTGTCTTGAATTTTCTGTAAATGCTTCATTACTCTCTGAATGAAATCTGTCTTACTGTCACTATGTCAAATCAAGCCATTCTGTCACACCACTCAACAATTTTGCTCTTATCTCATCTGCAGACTCTTCTTCTCAGGCAATAAGGAAAGTGTACTGTAAGTTATTACTTTTTGTTAAACTTCTGTACATGTGTAAAAAATCTATATTTACAAGATGTTGCATTTTCATCTTTCTGGTTATATTTAATTTGCTACCTATTTCTACAGCAACGTGTCATCTAGGTAAACTGAGACTATCTTTTATCTCATCTTAATTTCAGATGACGCAGGTGACGATGAAATATCGTCTCAAATTATTTTCCATGGTCTTCATGGACAAAGTAAGTATTTTGGCTATTTAGCATCAGTATTTTGCTCTGATGTTGTTTATCTAGTAAACAAAGGTTACTGTAAGTCATTACTTTGTCTTCAACCTCTATATGTGTATCAAAGGCTATATCTCTGTTCATGTTCCAAAAGACAAATGGTCATTATTGAGACCACATTTTATCTCATCCTAATTCCATATCATGACCCAGGTGACTATGAAGTGTCATCTCAAATTATGTTTTATGGTCTTCATGGACAAAGTAAGTAGTTTGAAAGGCTAGTCAGTCTTTGATGTTTTGTTTTGACAATGCTTCCCCAGGAAAGTCTTGCTTTGTCATCTGGTTTGTTCTATTTTGCTGTGCCTTTGAGTTGCTGGGCAAGAACAGTTATTTACAATTAGGGGACGAGTAACTAAGTTAATAACTAAGTGCAATGAAGAACTAGAACAACCATTTCTTTTTAGGATGGAGGGTGTGACTTTAGAAGAAGAGGAGGAGGAGTAAGTGGTAATTCCGGTTAACAATGATGAACCTGCTCAAACCAACCCTAACAAAAGGCCAAAAACATGTAATTCTCTACATGGCGAAATAGAACAGAAAATAAAAAGTGCTTTTATTCATTTCAATTTAGTGGAAGACAACTGTTGTGGAAGAGGTTAGTAAACAGTATTGCACCATATTTCCGTACACCAGGCAGTTGTCTCCATCATATGCTACGAGGTAATGTTGTGAGCTGTTAGAAAGAGGAGCTTGAATTGAGCGCTTTTGTTAAGATCTTTAGGCAACATATTGTCTTAAACAAATAGTGAAATTTTCCTCTAACTTCGGGGCGTTGCTTCTTTTGGAAGCGAGGGAGGGGGAGTGCGGGTAGTATTTAATTTTTAATCTTTATGTTTTATCTGCACTTTCTCCCTGATTGCACCAAGGTCTGCCTATGGAGATATGTTGGGGATTAAAGAGGTGCTGTATGAAATTGTAGCCATTCTGTTAGGGACAGTTGATAACCTTGCTAGGAGTGTAAGAGTTTATGGACACTGACCAATTTGTATGGGTGTAAATTGTGGATTTTAAGAGGCTAGAGAAAGAAATGTAGACTGGGGAATTTACAGCGTATGGTCTCCATATCCCTTAGGAAAAGTATAAATAACTTAAAGATTTTGACAATCTCCAGGCTGGATAGGGAGTACACTTCGTAGGGAGGAGGTTCCCCTCCAGCTCTTCCGGAGGTCATTGCTTCTCTAGTAACAGTTAAAATGACTCCGGAAAAAGTGGGTGAGTCTTGGCTTTGTCTGCTGAGATGATGAAGGAATTCTTTCCTCTCTTTTCATCTCTTTTAATTGATAATTTGCTCCAAAGTTTAAGAGTTGTAGATACAGTCCTGTCAGTTTCTGTTTTCCATCCATCTTGATTGATCCGTATGTTTGCGTTAACAATATTTTGGTGGTCACTTCTAACGGTTCGTGAAACTCGCAACCTTTTACTGTGTTGTTTGATGGTAAATTTGTGTACTTTAAAAGTAAGGTTGTAGAAGGATGTTTTTATTTCATGTTTTCACTGAAATTTTCTGTTTAAATTACCTACAGCTTTTAAGTTATGCTGTGCGGTGTGCCTGAACGACTTTGAAGAGGGTGAGCAATCAACCCAACTGCCATGCAGCCATGGATTTCACCCCCAAATGCATTACAACATGGCTAAAAATGGTAAATGCAATAATATTTGCATAATTAACAGACAGACAGGCACATTGACAAACAGACAAACAGACAGCCAATTTATTTCAACACGGCATCTCTTCAATTGCAAAGAATTTAAAAAATAAAGATAATTATTACTCGGAAGACTTGTTACAGTCAAGTTTTTAATTGTAACATTTCCTGACTGACTGACTGACCAAGAGCCACTAAGCTAGTTTTATTTGTAGCCTTAAATTTTTTTTCTTGCAATAAAGCTACAGTCAATTTTGTGCATTCTCGTGTAAACAAGTGAGGCAAAATACAACCCTTTTGCAGATAATCAACAGACTATTTGAATGTAGTTTGAGGTTCTTTGGCACTGTGCGAGGTTTATACAAATTCATTACTAAAATAACATCATGAGAAGAAAGTAGTGTTGATAAGGCACACTAAAGCAGCAAGTCTGAACTTTGTGGCAAATAAAAGTTGATTAAACTTTTTGGACTTTTGTGGTCGATACAGTAAGTGTTGTCTCACTGGTATAGCGGGAGCATCTTTTGTCAAAACTCCTGATAGAGGCCTTTTTTTCGTGGAATGTAGCAGAAAAAAAGTTGAAGGACTAGACAGGGTAAAATTTCTGATGGCTGCAAATTCAATATCTATAAGGGGGAGAGTTGTATTTAAGATTAAAGATGCTTTCATTTCTTTGTAGCATACCACTTGTCCAATGTGCAGGCATGAGCTACCACACTGAAGATAAATTGTAAATTGTAAACTGTGAATTGTAAATAATGTTAGTATTGTAAATAATGTTAGAAACAACTGTAAATTGTAAATAATGTTAATATTGTAAGTTTTGTTAGTATCGTTAAATTGTAAGTTACGTTTACATTGTAAGTAGTAGGTAATTTTTGTATGTAATGAAATGTAAGTTATTGCATTAATAAAATTAAAAAAAACTAAATTTAATTTTAACTGTAGTTTAGGAAGTAAGTTAAAAGCTAAAGTACTAGAAGTAATCATAGATTATGAGTGCGTTCATGTAAAGGTGTTTAGGCAAGGCTGACATTCTGGTCTATTGGAAAGGTGTAAAGGTACATGCAAAGCTAATGAATTTGGGTAGGCCATAGGAACAAATACGTTGTGTAGCACATTTGCATATGTTTACTTTAGAAAAGGGTACTGTTAGATTGGTTTAGCTCTGGTTCGTCATTCGTAAGGTAGCACGTGTAGTTTGTTTTGTGGTAAGTTTGTCAGGGTATATGGTAAATTGTTGTAGATACCGAAAGACTGTTATAAGGACAGAATTGGTTATTAAAGGTAATTGTAGAAGAGCAGTTAAGACAATTATCACAGTCTAAAAGTGCAGTTAACGAGTATTTTTAATTCTGAATTTGAACTTGAACTGAACAACTTGAACAAAATAACGAACAGTAGAGTAGTTATCACAGAGGGTGAATTCCAAAAGTATTTGTATAGTTTACACTCAACAACTACAACAAAACCATATGTATTATGTTCATTTTGTATGGTGGAAATTGACTTGTTGACAAGTCAGGTTTAGTTTAAAAGGTAGCAGAGAAACCTTTTGTGATATAGAAGTGTCCAATGAATATCACTGTTTGTTTTTTGTCACGATATGTAGTTGATGCAGGATATATAATTGTACCATCAGGTTTATTAAAATCAGACTCAGTAATATGAATGACAGTTGTGTGAGTTTGCTACTGCCTGAATAATTACATTGTCACACCACGTGCCTGATTTTGACATTTGTTTTACATAATTTTCCCCAAGTGTCATCAACAATACTTTTAACATACAACTCTGGGTGATTATTTAAATGGCCTATTCCTGACAAACGAATTTGAAAGAGTAAATCAGCAGTTCCATAAAGCTGATGGGAAACTGATTTGAAAAACCAATCACCACTGCCACCAACATCAGGTGGCATTAAACTGATGTTTTTAAGTTTATCAGATAGATGATCCCAGGGCAAGTTGCCTCTAACATTCTGATCGGGAAAACACCTCCTTTTAAAGTGTATGTAATTGTGGAATTGACATGTAGCTGTCAGCAGCGTTTTGAAATGCTTGTACAGCCTCCATTCAATGTCCACTAAAGTGCTTGAAACTAACTTGTACTAGACCAACAGGATGTGGTTCGTCTGTCCTGTAATAGCAAATCAAAGGTATGTTAAAATAATTATTATGAAATATTGAAGCAAGTACAAAAACATTACATGCTTTAAACCAAAAAATGCTTCTCTCTCTCTCTCTCTCGCTAGATACTGGGCCATTGTTTTCCCTTAAGCTTTTTTTTTTAATTCAAATTGTTTTCTTGAATTTTATTTTACATAGCTTTCGCTGAGTAGAGCCGTATAGCGGTAGAGAAGTAGTAACAAAGTAAAGTAGAGTATATTAAAGTAGCGTGGTGTAGAGTAGAGTAGAGTAGCTTTTCATTGATTATTTTTATGGACATTTGTCATAAACAGCCGGATTTATACTAGAGACAGATCATCTGCCTGGGATGAACTTGGGCAAAGAACAATAGTTTGTCCAAAAATTCGTCTGTGTATAAATACGGGCAAACAGACAGATCATCCATCAAGAGAAATTATCGTGATAGTTCATCTTGAACCACATACTCTTGTGATAATCCGTATAGATGGATGATCCGTCTTTGTATAAGAATACAGAAATTCAGAATTTGATGCAGATTCAGAAGATGATTTTGATCCAGATACATTCTCAAAACATAAGAGTTGGAACTGTGTTGCTCCATACAGTGCCCCTCTTCCCATTTACAGGCTTGTGCAATGGGTAAGAAGACAAACAATTGATCTTGTCTTTAATAGATCTCCTCAGATGAATAGAAACATACACATATGTAAACCGTGCTGATTTCAAAACAACCACCCTGACACTTTTCCACGAAAATACACTGGCGCACCCACCTTGCAGGAATATGGGTGGCCAAAGCTTGTCTTGCAAAGAACATGATTTCGTTTTGTTAAAGAAGTAATATTTTCTAGAATATTTGGGATGAAAATAAGGAATGGGTTTGCGTGAGTTAAATACGTGGGCGTGCTATCTGATGGCTGATTCCAAACTGGTCTATTTTGCACTTTTTGACAGTCAGCGAACATGTACTCAGATGTGGTGTGTAAACAACCTGGAGGATACTCATAAATTCATTCGGCCACGTCAGGATAAAAACAGGATAAAAACACCAGCATTTTGTACAACCCGAAGGGGCCAGAAAATGTCCAGAAAATTTTTGCACTTTGTGAAAAACAGGGAGATAAATTTCATTTGCTCATATGAGGCGAGCAAATCACATTACCAGAAATCATGCACTTATCCAAAGAAGTATTTTGACTCAAAAGTGTCCACGTGTCAAATGTGGTCTAAGTTCCTTGAGGAAAACCCAGACTTAAAGACAACCAATTAAAGACAAAACAACAAGGGTCCACTTTTAGGTTTTAGGTCATTTAGAAACATTTTTAACAGCAAATTGAAGGAAATGCTTAGTTTTAGAAAAGCGAGACATGTGAAATGTGGGACAATAATTCCGATAAATTGAATGAACAAATGAAGCAAACTGGATGGCAAAGGTCCGAAGATGAAATTTGTTAACTGAGAAATGAACACCAGTCTAACTTACAAGAAAGAGAGGCTAGAGTCACTTCCTCGTGTATTTAACTATTCTTGCTGCAAAAGTTCAACAGGGTTAGCTGTTACAACAGACCATTTCATAGATAAAAATTGCATTGAAATGGACTTGGATGAGTGGCTGATGCATTCAACTTCAAACTCAAACTCCAAAATGTTTTAAATATAGATACAATCTTTCTGAAGTTGAGAAACTGACAAGGACCCTCATTTGACTAACATTACTAAGTCGGTACCTTTGCTGGGTTGTGATATCTTCAACCTTGTGGAATATTCACGCGGACAAAATTATCTCTATGCCTGTACTTTGCTGTTGTACAAGTACCTTCACTGTTATACACTTACTCAGCTTAGTGTGTATACATGTTTATCTGCTGAGAAAGCCCGAATTATGATAAAGTCTGAGAATATTAATTTAGTTGAAAAATCCTGACGGGCCCTCAATGAAACACAAAGCGAAGACAACATATACCTTGTGTGACTGTCGGTAAGTTCCAAAAGATCATACTCACGGCTTGTAAATGAACTGCCATATCTTTAATTTCACTACATCTGATACACAAGTCTTCCGTACCTTCCTTGCCTTGAGACTTCCGGCATGTAGTTCAGAATTATCATAATCTTTGACGAAAGAACCAAGGCGAAAATAGTACATTTACAAAGGTTCAAGGTTCGACCTTGTTCGGAACAGCAAAACTCATGCGCCTTTTTTGTCATGTGACTCTACATCGAGTAAAAAACGACTTGAAAACGTTCGTGATTCAATCAAAGCTGAACAATAGCATTAAGAAATTTGAAATTAGAAATTACCTGATTGAGTTGCTGTTAGAAGGTAACAATAGCAGAGAGCATTCTCATGGTCTTTGCCAGATATGTCTGCTGACACATTGCCTTTGAATTCTTTTCGTACAAGTTGAAATGTTACTTTGTATGGTACAACCAAACAGGAAAAAAGGAAGCTGGCAGGTAAATTTTTCCAGCGTTTCATACATCCATAAAGTTGCCACTATCCTAAATAAATGCCTCAAACATTTGCTTAGTCCCCTTTGAGACTGTGGCCCAGGTTGCACCCCCATCCCCCAACCCACCCCTGTCACCCACATAAAAACCTTCAACTATCCTCAAAGCATTAAGATGAAATCTGCTAGGAGATAGAGGAATATTAGCTTTTACTGGACAAAAATCTGGTACCAGAATAATTTTAGGTATTTTATAGTCATTTTAACATTTTCTTAAAGCTCGAGACAAAAATAGTTTCCTGAAATGACACCAAAAGCAATTTCCTGTGGGAACTTGAGAAAATAAATTTCAAAGTTCAAATAAATTGTGCAATCACAGGTAAACCCTCAAGTGTGATTCCTTCTTAATTCGTTTTCCTCGGGCAGCTTTCTAGCAATTTGATCTGTTGTTTAGTTTTGTAAAAACTAATTGTTGTTTTCTGGGCTAAAAAACCACTCTTTAAATAGACCAATGGCATCTGTGCAACTTTGTGCATTCCTTGCATGATTACTAGACCTCACTAGTAACACTAGTGAAAATTCATTGTTTAGTAACTGATTTAGCAATGTTTCTTCACTGATTTGCATTTATAATTGACTGATCAGCCAGCACCAGTTGTCTCCTACGACGGGTAAATCTCAGCACCTACAAATGAAAATCTGAAAGGCGGCTCACAAGCACCTATGGGAGCACTTCAAAGACGCCTCCCAAATTTACGAACGTTGTAGCTGATCATTACAGATTACCTGCTTCATACTTTGTACAAGTAGTTCAACGACTTAACACATATGTCCACCGCGTATAATAATCATAGGCTCGGTTCAAAATCAATTTCTTAAGTTGTTTAGAATGAAAGTGATCAAGAAAAATTGTATGTAAATTAAGCAAACCCATTATCAGCAATTTAACATTGTATCTTTTTTACCTCGTGTTTATCAACAATTTAACAAAGCAGTTCTTGTTTATGGCAAGCAGAGGCCATGGCCAATGGCATCAACGACCCAAGTTGGGAACATTCAAGGGTATACAGGGATAGCCCTGCAGTAGCCAAGGAGAGAGCCAGCTGTTGAATTTGGGGGGGCATATAATGGCTGAAAGAATTCAACATTACATGTCCCTCAATGCCAAACCTGCTCCACCAATTGAGGTAAGCAGCTATGCAAATTATATCTATCTCCTGTTATCTCTGGAAATGTAACCTGTTGGGAATGCTGAAGTTTGTTTATTTGTCAAGCTTCACGAGGTGCTGAGTGACGTAGTAAGAAAGGGGGAAAAATGTGCCTTCACTTCTTGGCGAAAAAGCTTAAGATATAATGGCAATTTCTAAATTTACATGCAGCAATTACATCACACACAGTGAAGTACAAATGTAAACTTGAGATGCAAGCTAATAAGGAGTTGTTGTTCCTTTTTTTGCTTACTGAATCAGGCTCTCCTGTTTAACTGTTCTTAGTGTTGTCCAACTCTACTCAATAGAAGCAGTTGTGCAGAACAATGAAACTGATTTTTGTAGCCGTTGACTGTGCACATAAAATGCTGTCAAAGTCCTCATTTAAGGAAAGAAAACATTAGATAAATCTTTTACAAGACATTGATCCATATAGAGGAAATGTATCAAAGTATGTAGTATCATAGTACGTTTTAACCTGTCATTTGCTTTTTTCCTTCCCCTTCGTGTTAAGGGTTCCTCAATAGAGCTACAAGTCTCATAAAATAAATTTATACAGCAATACTACACACTAAAAAGGGCTCCCTGAATTATATGCATATATGTTTGGAGGCTTGTTATGTACGGATAGACGTATGTACATGTGCTTCAGTGCTAAGTTGTGGACACCTGCCTCAAACTATGAAATATTTTTATGTTCCTCATGGACAAAAAGAGTAGTATGAAACACTGTGTAACACTTTTTTGTATTTATATTTAGGATTGATCCATATAGAGGAAATATCAAAGGCGGATTACCTTGGGGTGGAACATTAAATCATTTGAGGAAAAATGCAAATGTAAGGCTCTTTATAACTCCCCCAAAAAACCAAGAAATCCAAGGGTTTTTCTTGTCTCCCTCCACAACATAACAGAGTCAGCAAAGTTACTATGGGATTACAATGATAAAGAGTGGGGGTTGTATTCCCATAGCCAGACCCTTCCTTAGTAACTTCAGTTGTAGTGGTACTATATGGTACAAATAAATGGCTTGTTGGTAAAACAGGAACTGTGTATTTGTTCAGGTTTGTAGATAAAATGAACATCCCCACCAGAAAAAGTGTAATTAAAGTTATTAACCCTCTTGATCAACAGAGTCTTCTTCACAAGCTGATGAAGAATAACATGCTTGTGAATATTCAGATATATATATTTTCATGCTAACTTTAAACAGTATTTTTTAACTTGATTAGCTACAGGTCTCTGTTCATTTCTTGCAGGTAGGAGTACTTCAGAATTCAATTCTGGCATTTGCTTTTTTTTTGTAAAACAGAACCGTTATTGGCTTCTCATTAACGTCAATATTAAACCGTATATATACTTTCTCAGGATGATATGAGTTTGAAGTTCACTCCCATGACTTCTCCATAACCAAAATTTAGCCACCCTAACCTAGGCTTCAAATTTCTCCTTATCTAGATCCTCACTCCTGGCTATATCCTGCCTCCTAAGCCAGGAATTATAGTCCTTGATCATGTTTAAATTGCCCAATGTACCTCAATATTTTTAAAGGATTGTTTTTAAAGCAGGATTGAATGAGGTAACATCTCTGTTGAACAATCTACTTGACAAAATTGGAACAAAACATGGCAGATTTGATCCGCTAGCTATCTGGTGTGATAACCCTCAGGGCCAATTTAAAGAATGCCTGGTTTTTTACCTCAATCACCTGGTGAAAAAGGAAAAGTTTCTCAGAATAGATCTCAAGTTTTTTTTGGAGAGACATTTGTACTCGATATGCAACAGGTGATTTGGCTGTATACAGAAGTTCTTTTACACAGTAGAGAGGTAAATATAGTAACTATAGAAGTGGTGTGTTACCACAGGATGTCAGTTAGTGTGTTGAGATCAAAATGTACTACACAAAAATACAGATGAAGCTCTTCTCCAAGGATTTAGAAATGACATCGAATTTAAAAAATTTCTTGAGTTTGTTACCTAATCTAGACAGGAGCAAGTTAGTTTATTGGGTAACTGCACATGCTGGACAAATCAATCGGCTATCATGGCCGTCTTACACATATCAGCGATTCTGGGAAAGCTTTCCTGAAGAAAATTCTATCCACGTCTTCAGAAGCCTAAAATCTTTTTACAAAAAGAACACTGTGCACATTGCTTAAATGCTGTGTCTGATTACTGGTTCAAAATAGGATAAACACATAAGCTTAAATACAGAGTACTCTTACCTGAAAACTCGTGCTCACAACCAGAACATTTTCAATACGTTGTGCACGAGTAATCAATAAAAACTTGATAATTGGAGAAAGCACAATTTAGCTTCACTGGTCATTCGGTATTCTACAAGTCCAAAATGAAACCAGCACACGTTCAATTAAAGCGTTCATGAAAAATTGAGAGAAAATGGATGTTGTACATTCCACTATATTGTGACTATGAACATCCGACTGACTTCAGTTCAATTTCCAGTTACCGAAAACCGAACAGTTCCAACCACAGTCCGAAAATTGGACACGCTACTTACTTACGCACATGATAACATAGTGGCTAGTGTTGCCTAGCAACAGTAGCCACAAAAATTTATGACTTTTCACCCCAAAATTTCAATATCACTATGACTAAAAATCGCTGTTTATAAAATTAAAACAAAGATTTAGTCTATAATTTGACAATTTTATTACAACACAACACAGAAATCGAGGTCCTCTAGGACTCAGATTCCTTGGAGACCCTCTTGAATATGCCCTATGCATAACTAATGAGGACACAAATCCTGCTTGTGATTCATTCTAAAAAAATGCTTCTCAATAATTTCCACTGAAGTGTTACACCTAATCTTTAAATCTGTCATTAGTAAGAAACACGTATAGAAACTCCAAGCGTACACCTGACAACTTTGCTTGTTTTACATTCAATTTGTATTCGTGTGACAATAGCATGACCATGTAAAAAGTCAGATGTGAATTAAAAAATGCAACTAACATAGTAATAAATAGGCTATTAAATACCTTCCTCACTGCGAGATTCCATAAAGCCACTCCTGGCTTATCAACCCACTTCACTGGGACTCAAGCCATTTCACTTTGATAGAAAAAAGTGGACATTTGTTTTGCATCTTAAGGAGACTGAAATACTAACCAGCTTCCGTGCCGCACTTCACACCGGCAAAGAGTGAAAAGCTTTTCACCCATCGTCTTCAACATTTCGCCATATTGCGCGAATTGAGCTCATGTGTTTTTCATCACGTGATATGAAAGATGCCACCCATATTTGGATAATCACATGTTATCAACACTGGTGCTATTCAAATTCTTAAGATAACGGAAACTTGTTGTTGAGATGACTTGTTAAAGAGCTGACTTGAATTGATTTTGAGCTGACTAAAATGGCAAACGATTTTGTGAACAGTTTCGCTCACAGCCCATTTTTGGTCAAGGTAACTCTAGGTAATAATATTCTCTTTCAGCGGTAGAGGACACCTTTATGTGTTTACATTATTTTAATTTAAGAGCTTCTGGTTCAGCACGCCACTTTCCGGCAAGTCTGTTAGGCTACAACTTTCAGTAGGAATTTCTAATGCAGCTTGTTTATGGTGAATAATTAAAAACGTTTCCATATCTACTTTTAACGCAATAATTAGCACACGTGATTTATGCAACTAGTGAGTTCGTCTAAGACCTCGTTCATCTTTCTCCATTCCAATCATTTATTAGAGCATTTGGCTTTGTCGCGATCTATATTTGGCAGAGTCTGTAAGACTGAGGACGCTTTTTACGCAAAAGTACGGTGGAGAGCAGTCATTTACATTAACATTTTTTAACTCACAAAATCCCAGTAGTGTCAGTTTGCAAGTAGCAACTGGCAACTGACGAGATTCATTTAGAATCGAAATTGCAGTCTTACCTTAGCAGTAATATGGCAGAAACACTCACCAAAAATGGTTTTTTCACCGAAACCACAGAGCAAGAACTAACTGAAGAAATGCAGACCGAATTTAGCGATTTAATGGAAGACGAAAACAGCCTTCTGTCTGAAGAAACGAACAGATCTGAAGACGAAATCCCTAGCACTCAAGTACAGAGGCAGAGACCTAAAATCAGTAATGAGCAGAGATTTAAACAGCCTAAAGAAAGACACAGCAACTCGAGCCACCAATACAACGGTTTGGGCAGGAAACACCACCAGGAAGACAAGTCCACCAAAACTAACGACAGCACTGGTGTGAAGAGATCCCGCCAAGAAGAAGAGCTGAGTTCAATACAAGAGAGGATTACTAGCTCAAACAACTCCATCGGTTTTCTTAAAAACCACTTGGAGAAAGGGACTTGTCCTAAGACCTTAAGATATAACGTGCGGGCAAACATTACGCTCGATGAGGATTTCAAAAAAGAAATAGGTTCGATCAGGAAAAAAGCAGAACAGGCTCTCATAGGAGCGCTGGTGAAATTTCACCATAGGCGCATTGAAAGACTCAGAATTAAGTTAAGAAAGCTTGAGCAAGCAAAGTCTCGAAGGAGCAACTTTGTAAACAAGCAGTCTTCAAACAGAAAACAACCGCCAGCTAGTGAGAAAATTGTATAAACACGAGAATGTTGATGAACTAGCCACAGTCATTTTAGCCAAGATTAGCGACACACTGCTGGAAAAGATCAGGTCTGAAACAATGAATAAACAGAGTGAAGCTTATCCTGTTGTCCTATCTGTCTCTTTAATAATAAGGGAAGAGGGGATAAAAAACAACACAACAACAAAGCGGCGAAAAACCGCAAAAGAAAGAAAGGAGAAAAGACCAGAGTAAAAAGCGTTTTCACAATGCCATTGAGTCACAAAAAACATATCAAAAACCTGTCAAACACACAACTGACAGACGAACAAATCACTTTACTATCACATGGTTTAAAATTCATTCCAGTGCCCATCACAAGAGAAAATCTCATCAGGGGCCAGTTACTTGCAGATTTTAATCAATTTGCTAGGCGGATGCGCCTCCAATATCTCTTCCACAGGGAGGAGAGAGAGCCTCACCCTTTCCATGTGAAGTCAGACTGGAATTCACCAGTTCAACTTTCTGTAGCATTAGAAACATTCTTAGAAGTCAAATTTGAACTTGCTACAATCAACATTGAGAAACCAAGACAATCTAGCACATGGAGAGCGATGTGCGTTCAAAGAACTTTCGCGTGACAAAAACATTATACTCAGGAAAGCTGATAAGGGAACTGCAACCGTTGTAATGAATAGAGAAGACAAAATACATGAGGGTCAAGCCCTACTCAATGACATTAACAACTATCGACCCCTAGAAAAACCTATGGTTGATACCACAGCCAAAAAAGTACAGCGAGTGATTAAGTCACTGCTTCAAGAAGAACACACTGATGACATGACGGCGAAATGGCTCTCCCTTACGACAAACCCTCCAAGAATACCAGTGTTTTACACACTCACCAAGATTCACAAACCGAACCCTGTCAGTAGACCTAGTATATGAGGGTGTGATGGCCCTACAGAACGTATCTCAGCTTTTGTCAATCACCTTCTTCAGCCTATAGCACAAATACAACCTTCGTATCTTAAAGATGCAACAGACTTCATCAATTTTGTAGAGAAGACAAAATTGCCTCTCAATACCATCCTAGTCTCAATGGATGTCACTAGTCTCTATACTAACATACCACAAGAGGAGGGTGTTAACATTGTATGCAAAGTATATGAAGAATTTCATCAGGGGAATCCCCCCATACCCACCAGATATCTAGGAGAAATGCTCCGTCTGATCCTACAAGAAAACTCACTCCAATTTAACGGAAAAGATTTTCTCCAATCTCATGGAATGGTGATGGGCACAAAAATGGCTGTAGCATTTGCTAATATCTTCATGGCCAACATAGAACGCGAAATACTGACACAAAGTAACACAACACCCATCTTTTGGAAGAGATTTATTGATGACATCATATCAATGTGGGACACAGAGACAAAATAGAAGAATAACTCTTGAAGGCAAACAGCTTTCACCCTACTATCAAATTCACAGCTGAAATATCAGAAATAGAGACGACTTTCTTGGACGCTGTAGTGTAAAGGTGACAGATTCCTCAAGGAATCTATACTTGATGTGCGAACACATTTCAAACCTATAGACCTTTCAATACACGAGTTTTTATTTGTGTCACCCACCAAGCGTCACGAAAGGCTTTATTTAAGGAGAAGCGTGAAGGCTTCTAAGAACAAATTCCTCACAACTTTGAGGAAAACATTAAAAATTTTTGCCATACGCCTTAAGAATAGAGGTTACCCAGCAGAAAAATAAACAATTTGTTGTTGGCATGAAGGCATATAATTCTGGAACGGTTACATGTAACATACTAACTGTCAGGTGTAACATGCTGGGAAGTATTACAATTGCTTCCACAAAGAAGCTTTTTGATCCAGCATTGTGTAATTAAAATGAAATTGAGATCTGAGGGGTTTGGACTTTTACCCTGACTACCCTGTTTTCTCTGGGAGGTTAGCATGTTCCAGACTCTCGAAGAGTCTGGGGCGAACCAAGAGGCAGGCGAGTGGGGGGGGGGGGGAAAGGGGCCTCACCTCCCTGCCTTGTTCGCTCCCAACTAATCATGAGCCTGGAACAGGCCACCCGGAGGTACAATACTTGCCTCTTGAAAAACTTTCCGATATTAAAGTGGCTTACTAGTTTTGACGGATTATAACAGCCCAACTTCCAACTCCTTTCAAAAATGTTCCAAGATGTTTTTCCTTTCTCTATTTACTGTTTGCTTAAGTCTTTTGCCATTCTATGTGAAACTTGAACAATTAAACGTCAAAAAATGGCCAAAATGAACGACAGATTACCTAAGGAGAGACTGGGCACTAGTAGGTTTAATCACATTTTCCTCAAAATCTACCCATATGACCCCACCTCAAAATTTCAGGAATAAGAAATTGGCTCTGATTTAACATTCCTGCAAAGCAAAATAAAAATCTGTAAGACAGATTTTTTGCAAACTAAAATGTGAGACGAAAAATATCTCAAAATCTGTCAAAATCAGATTTTTTTTAAAATTTTGGCTCTAAACGTGATTCACCGCTACAAATCAACTGTGAAAATTTCATCATGGGTTGTACGGTAGGTTCTCATGCAATCCTCGATCAAAGACTAGCTTTTACAACCTTGGACGAGAATTGAATTGCGCATGCCCGTTATTTAAGCGCATGCTCATGTGAAGCCATGTATCGCGTGCGTGAAAGCAAGAGTAATTAGAGCTCTTCTACTGATTATTTATAGAGCTTTTTTGTCATATTTTTTTGGCCCCAGGCTTAAACACGTTTCAACGGAGTTTGAAACTATTGCTACGTATACGGAAGTGATTTAACGCCTTTCAAGTGCTGAAGTGATTTTCGTTTCTTCTTAGGTTTACTTGTGTTATTTTTGAACACGCGACTAATAGTGACATCTGGTAAGCAATCGTAGCGTGCGCTACTGAGTCTCAGAAAAAACTGTAGTAATCCACCTTAAAGCCAAGTGGCTTATACATCTAAGTGGTTCGTACTGATAGCCAAATTGTATAAAAATATGGCCTCCATTCAATGGAATACGATTCAGCTAGCGTAGAAAAAAGTAGTTCAGTGGACAGTGACAAATGTCCCTCTAGCACTGGCTGGGAAAGCAACAGTGAAGATAAGGATGGTGTACATGGTGCAAAGGTAAAGGAGTCAAAGTGAGTTCAAAGAGCTTTGCACAGCTGTCCATTAAAAGGCTGCAAATCACAAGTGATTCACCTCCCACGCCATTTAAGAGATGTACACAAATGGACCAAGGAACAGGCAAAGAAGGCAACCTCCAGATTCCGACTAAGGAAAAGCTTCCTTCCCAAAGTCAGTCAACAGAAAGTACAGCAATTGCCTGGAAAAACTTCACAGGAGAAAAAAGAAAAGATTATCGCTGACATCGCAGGTGTCCTGTATATGGATGCAATTCAGTTGTTAAGTGCCTGTCAAATCATATACAGCAAGTTCACAAAGAGAAAAAAAAGCTCTCCTGTTTACAAACAGCTATTAAGAGAAGCCCGCTCCCTCAAGACGTGGCAATCATCGCCCACTGCACAAGACAACCCCAGTGTTAAAGGTGAAAGCTCATTCAGCAACTTAACAGAGGAGGAGAGTACGGAGAATGGTTCTGTTCAAGATCTACAACATCGAGGCCCATACGAAGACGAAGATGATGAAGAGCATGAAGTTGAAAATGAAGAAACTGAAGAATTGCAAGAAGGCAAGGAAGAAGTAGAGATTTTAAAGTCATTTTGCCAGTGGCTGCAAATAGTGGATGGTGGAAAGAGGAATAAAAATAATGGCAAAACAGCACTGCTCGCAGTTGCGCAAGATCCTTTCCATAATTGATCCAGAGGGATGTTTGTCATCTTTGTTCAACAAATCTCTGATTCGTGACAAATTTCTGAGAGATCATGCAGAGAAAAAGTACAAGCTAGACACAGTAAAAGCTCACTTGCTAAGTCTGAGGAACTTTTGCTCTTTTGTTCTCACAGAGAACCCACAATGCATTCAAGTTGATCTAGTCATTGCGCAGAAACTTGATGAGAAAGCACGTCTGTGGTCATCGTCCTACCGAAAGGACAGTAACTGCCGTCACTTAGAAAAGCAGAATGAAGATCTTGAGAAGTTAGTTACCCATCAATGGTGTCCATGTTTCAAAATAGTGAATCAACTCAGAAAGCAGTTACTTACATTGGCCAGCTTAGTGGAGCACACTCCCTAGAAAAGAGTCAGTCAATTTACACACTTATAAGAGATTTTATTTTAACAGAAATTACAATTGCAAATGCCCACCGATCTGGAGTTTTGGCCAATATGACAATTGGAGAGTTCGAAAAAGCCAAGAAGACCGAGCAAGAAAGCATGATAATAAAGGTCAGCAAGCACAAAACTGCAGACACCCATGGTCCTGCCAGTGTTGTGTTATCTCCAACTTTATTCTGATATCAGAGTAAAGTTTACATCAGTGAAGTGCAGCATCAAGTTTTAAATTCAGAGAGCAAGAGCAACGATGACAAGTCAATGCCTGCGTTTTTGTCCTGGGGTGGAGCAAAACTTGAATCTGGACAAATCTCTACTGCCATCAATGCTGCTTGGAAAAAGGCAGGGTTAGAAGAACATGTTTCTTCAACAATATTTCGGAAGTCAACTGTAACAAAGGTACATAAAGAGCACAAAGCAATGAAATATGATCTAGCTGAACTTATGGGTCACAAGAGAACCACTGCAGAAAGGTTCTATCGTCTACGTCAAAAGGAAGAGGCGTGTGTTGAAGCAGCAAATAACCTGACCTCCATAATGAGAATACCGGAGAAAATGCCTGTACCAGAACATAAAATATCAGCAATAGCCAACGACAAGGACTCGCATCCTGAAAGCTTGAGAAAGGAACGTCTGTTGTGGAAAGAAGAGGAGGTGGCTGCTCTCAAGGAGCTCTTTGCTGATGAGATGAAAAAGAAGTCAATTACACTGGTGGCTGTCAGGGATAAAATAAGTGAGCATCCCACTCCGCGGCATTTAGATACAAAGAGAGTGTGTGACAAGGTTCGGAGCAAATGGCAGTTCAAAGATCCCAAGCACAACGAGGAGGAAGACAAGAGCAGCGATCCTTCATGTAAACCCCCTGAACAGACAGAAAACCTTAGTGATAAAATGAGTTGCTTTTTTGAAAGATCAGCTGACAAAAGTACCAGCAGCTCATTGGATGTTGTTCTGCCTTCAAACACCGGCTACTTAAGCAGAAGCATTTTCAGCGATGAAGAAAGGAAATTCCTTCTCCGAGTGTGTGGTGTAATGGTAAGGGGAGGAATCATATCAAAGCCACACATCAAGAAACTTCTTCAAAAAGAAAACAAGGGTAAGGAGCTTCTTCGCAAATTTACCATCGAGCAACTTGTTAATCGACTAAAATATGAAAGACGGCTAAACAATCGCCAGTCACAGTCATGATCCTAAGGAATTGGTATGCCACTAACAATTTTATTCTTTTTGCCTTTTACTAATGACTTACGGCAAATTGCATTTTTTCTTTTTCCATGAAATTCAATATCCATTTTTAAATGCATTTTTTTGCTGTCATCAATATAATTAATAGTACAAAATCCAATCACAGTGATCATTTGAACCAGTTGGTGTTTCAGTCACTTCAAGATGATTGACTACAGCATAAAACGTAACCTTAGGCAGACAGAGTCTAAAGATTATTGAAAGGCATAGTGACGTGAAAGTTATTCTTTGGTATCAAGAGACCAATGTTACTGTTAAACTGTGTTGCATGCATGCGCAGCTGTCTAAGCTGGAACAGTACTAGTATTGACCCCCCTTGGGGTGAAAATTATTTTGGAAACACTTTATTTTCAGCCTAAGGGAAAAAAAAGAAGAAAGCGAACCAGCATGCCCCATGATAATCTTATTTAGTCTAGTTTAAGCTGTGCGCAATAAGTATTTGGGAAACACATCGTCCGTTCCTGAAAAGACGAGGAACTGCTAGTAGCAGCGAATCCTCTCGTAACTGAACAAGAACAAAAATACAAAAGCGAAGGTTAGATATTTTACTTCAGAGTTTATTCTGTTAGCCATCAAACGAAGCCTTCATTTTTTTTTAAGTGTGTGTTCTCCCAAGAAGACTGAGGACAGACTGAAGTAATATATGGAGTGAAACTAATTTGACAAGTCAACGTGAACTCTTATGGCTTGTAGCATTTACATGTTTGCATAGCTGTATTTTCTACCTTTCAATTTATTTTTCTTTATACTTGTTTCTGAATGGAACTTGCAATAAGCTGAGTATTATGAGAATAATGCATGGATTTTTTTGTCTTTTCTTTTTCTTTACAGCAATGAATTTAGTGTCTGAATGTGCCAGCACCCATCTTGTAAAATTGAGATCTCTGTATCAAAGTCGCTATATCTTTTGTAAGGAGTTTGTTTTGGATCTTTTTGAGTCTCTTAATGTTTTTTCCTTGAAAGAGATATTCTTAAATATTCAGTGAAGATGTTCACTGATTATTGGCATTTATTGTAAGACTGGACTGGCGGTAGTTGATAGTGCCTCAGAGCCCAAGGACGAAATAACGAGTTATCAACCCATCAAAACACCATCAGAGACAACAGCAAAAACCAAAGAAACGGAGAAAACAGAAAAAGAAAAGCGGAACCAGAAAACCTTTACTCGCTGGAGGATAAAATCAAACGAACTGAGGAGTCCATAAAGAAGCTACAGACACACTTGGACAATAAGACCTGTCCAAAGTTGTTACGATACAGAGTGCGGGCAAATATCCCGCCGGACGAACAGTTCAAAAAAGACATTCAGGCGGTCAAACAAAAAGCAGAGCATGGCTTTCTATCAGCACTCACTAGGTTTAATTACCGCCACCTCGAGAAACAAAAAATTAAGTTTCGCAAAGAAAAAGGTAAAACTCTCCATAAAGGAACTCCAGAGAGAGGCTTAAATAACAAATCCAAACCCAAACCGCTATCGGCGGACATCAGTGTAAAAAACCTAGCAGCTATACTAGGAATCGATGCTGAAAATGTGCCTACACTACTGTCAACATTAAAGGAAGTTGTAAACAATAAAGATGTTGAAAAGTACACGTCTGTTCACTGAATGTTCTAACACTGCTAACACAGACAGAAAAAATAAAAGGAAGGGAAAATCAAAAATCACAAAAACACAAATAAAAACCAAAAAGCGTAATGAACGCAGAAAACTATCAACCTCTTCTCTTACAAAAAATAACGATAGATTTATTAAAAATCTATCGAAAGCAAATTTGACTGACAACCAAATTAAATTGCTATCAAAGGGATTAACATTTATACCAACCGCCACAGTAACGAAAACTAAAATACGGCGCCAACTCTTGCGAGATTACAAGGATTTCGCAAGACGAATGCGCTTAAAATACATTTTTCACGGGCAAAACAAATCAATACATCCCTTCTATGTCAAATCAAACTGGGAACCGCCAGTCCAACCATCAGTCACATTAGAAACCTACCTGGAAGAGGTTAAACAACAAATCGCGGAGATAAAAATAACCAGACAAAAACCAAACTTGTCCCGCAAAGAACGTAAAGCGCTAAATGTTTTACAGCAAAGCAAAGATCTTAATTTCAAAAAAGTGGACAAGGGAAGCACACTTGTAGTCATGGATAAAAATGATAAAATACAAGAGGGCCAAGTCCAAATCAATGACCTAGATAATTACAAGCCTCTTGACAAGCCTATAGTTAAGGAAACACATACAAAGGTGTCACGCTTGATCTCAGAACTACACCGTGGCAACTACATTGATGACATGACTAGAAAGTGGTTATCTCAAACACCAAATCCACCGCGGATTCTGGAATTCTATACCCTTACAAAGATCCACAAACCTACTCTAGTAGGAAGACCAATTATCTCAGGCTGCAGTGGGCCTACAGAACGAATATCAGCATTTGTTGACACATTACTTCAGCCTATTTCCATATCACAAGCGTCTTATCTAAAAGACACTACAGATTTTATTAATTTCATTGTAAAGACGAAAGTGAATAAACAAACATTCCTTGTATCAATGGACGTAACAAGTCTATATACTAATATACCACAAGAAGAGGGTATAACTACAGTATGCAGAGCATACGAAAACTTTCCCAGAAATAACCCTCCTATCCCCACACAATATCTCAAAGAAATGCTAAGCCTGATACTGAAAGAAAATTCTTTCCAATTCAACGGTAAGAATTATCTACAAATCCACGGTACCGCCATGGGTACTAAAATGGCCGTTGCTTTTGCAAATATTTTTATGGCCAATATCGAAACAGAGATTCTTAGCAATAGCGTCGCAAAACCCACAATCTGGAAACGATATATTGACGATATTTTTTCTTTGTGGGATGTCAGCCAACCTGATATAGACAAGTTCATCAAACAAGCAAACTCACATCACCCTACAATCAAATTTACAGCTGAAATTTCAAATACTGAAACTACATTTCTGGATACAGTTGTATACAAAGGCAAACGATTTAGAGATCAATCCATCCTGGATATAAAAACACACTTTAAGCCAACTGAAACCTTTCAATACACTCATTTCTCCTCTAGCCACCCACCGGGTGTCAAAAAGGGATTCGTGAAGGGCGAAGCTCTAAGACTCTTACAAACTAACTCTTCAAGAGCAACATTTGAAGAGAACATTTACAAATTCAAATCACGTCTCCTTGCTAGAGGTTATCCAAAAAATCTGATCGAAACACTCCTTTCAGATATTAAATTCACAGAAAGGGAATCGGCGCTAAGACAAAAACATGAAAGCCGGAAAGAACTCTTGCCTTTTGTAACACAATATCAACCATCAGTGCCCAACCTCAAAAATGTTTTAATGGAAAAATGGCACTTGATACAAAATCAGCCTTCTCTACGGCAAATTTTCAAAGAGCCACCACTAATATCGTATAAAAGAGGTAAATCCCTAAAAGACATACTCGTAAGAGCGAAACTATAAAGGGGTCACATATTACATAGTACAAAAGTTTCCATTGTTAGAAGTTGTGCAGGCCTGTCACTCCTTGCTAATTCCTACTAATTGACCTCGCTCCCAATGTGTGGCTTCATAGCTCAGTTGGTAGAGCATTGCACCGGTATCGTGGAGGTCACGGGTTCGAATCCCGTTGAATCCCTGATTTTTTCAGGCTTCTTCTTTCCAATTGCTTAAATTGGAAAATTAACTGCGATGATCATTCTTCACTTTCATCTACAACCGCAGTTCATATATGAATTATTTCATATAAACTTCACATCAAAGAGAACACAGTTCTCGACGGCAGTGCGGGAAGAATATATAACAATCAAAGGAGACCTATCATCAAATTCATGGATTAAGTAATCTAGAGGTGAAACATGTTGGTAAACTTGCAATTACTGGTGTATTTTTAAAGGCTGTTAAAATAAGCCGCGTTCGTACCACGCAAGGTCGCACTTATCTCACAAAGCATAGGCTTTTTTCGTTGGCTTTTTTTGCACACATATTACAGAATAGCTAGGGTGGCAAAATTGCAGCTGAACAGAGAGTGGTAAAGGCTAAGGGTTCTTGGGTCACAACTTAAATCTAAACTTAGCTCAATGTCGGTTGAACGTGGACTACTCAATTGATTGAACTTTGGATCTCACAGCAGATCTAATCAGCCAAACTTGAAAAGTAAAAACGATAATAAGTCAAAGACTACTGCAAGGCTGACACAAGGTATATTCAAAACAATATTTCAGCTGGCCTCAAGTTTAGATGTTACTAATTATAAAATGAAATTACAATATTATATGATGGTGCCAACGTTTGTCCTTGTTTCGTTCACTGTGAAGTGTTCGTTTTGCTCATATATGTTCATTAAGGTCCTCGAATAAGACATTCTCATCAAAGCTTACCACATTAGTAGGTCACTATCCAGCAAACAAATGCTCATCTCCTGGTTATTTTGAATGCCTGGACGAGTCAAATGCTCATGAAATTCAGTGCTCAAGTTGGCCATAGTACTAATTTGAACATTCAAGGTCAACTCCACTTCAATTTAGCGAAACACCCAACATTAATGGTCGTGTAAAAGCTACAAAATCATTAATTCAGGCTGGCACGATGCATCCCTTGAGTAGTAACCGCGCAAACACGATAGCGAGGCTTGCACTGACTGCACGGTTACTATTCCAATATGGCGTCGGCCTTGGGTGCTATCGTTCGGGCCGACTAATTATGAAGTGTCGACACCTGAGGGAGTGAGGGAGTGAGAGAGTCACACATTTGCATATTGGAGTCCCCACAAGAAACACGTTTCTACCCTTCAGGTATCCACGAGTTTAAAAACGAAGCAAAGCAATTTAGAAATGGAAAATAACTAACCTTAACTCGCGACAGTAAGCTGTCGCAAAATATTTGAAATGTTACATGTACACAGCAATGGCTGCCGTATCGAATGATCATGTCATATAAGCCTACTCAATTCCTCCCAGAAGACCTCGTGATATGAGACACGTAGACAAATAGATTTTGCCGATGGTAGCATAGTGGAGGCTGGAGCCAAGGAAGAGAAAGTCGGATTTCCAAGCAACTGCGAAAGAAAAGAAACGCTGTCAGGGAGAACAGCTTCTGCGTACTCGTCAAGAAGCTCTCAGAGAAGCTGAAGGAGTGACTTAAAAGCAGGAGGCTCCTAAAATGATTGTGGGAACTTACTATGGCAAAATGTGAACGAAAGGGCCACAATTAAGGCATAGCTGATGTGAAAATCAATGTTTTACTTTAATTAGAACTTTCAAGTCATTTTTCTCATAAATTATGTTTTCAGCCTTCAAGAAAAGATATCTCATGAATGATTTTATCCGATTGAGCTGCTCTCAATAACTTATGTGTTTTAAATGCAGGGGGTCACTATATAAGGAATCCTTCCTAAAGAAGATTTTTATTACTCGACAATTAACCGAGAAACATGACGGAGTGGATTTTGAATTATCCCATGCGGCGCGAGAACAGATTGACATAGCATGATATATTGTACTTTATTATTGGCCAAAATAAAGAATAGATAGAAAAACTGTTCCTATTGGTCCTTGATGAAAGTAATGAGTAACAATCATGAAAGAGTGGATGTAGACATCATTGTGCAGTTAGCTTCAATTGTTTGATTAATGAACTGTACCTAAAACTGCAATGTTAAACCTTGTTTGAATATCTTCTTTGACTGACAATGATTCATGTCCAAGTAAGTATATTTTCTGCGTTTCATTTTATAAACCTGTTGGCTGCTGTATAAAGTTAAATGGTGGCAATGCCAGGCTTTAATTGAGGTGCCCGAGAGCAAAGTGGCAAGGGTTGAACCTGTGATGTCCACGCGGTTGCCCCAGGAATGGCGATATGTGAGCCATAGACGCGTTTCCCGGCCTTCACATTCAGGTGAGTTTTATTTCATAAAATGATTCTCATAAATGTAAATTTATAGCAACTCTTATTTGCTGTGCAGTACGCCCTTAGTATTATTATAATGCAAATGTCCTGATATTTCGTTCTTTGTTTCCGAATTATTGGCTAAACAAAGTTACTTGTACTATATGTACACAGCAAGTTACATTTCACTTCCATTGAACAATAGACTGAGTTCCCACCGATTCATTCAACATTTACCAGGCAACTTTGCATTGTTAGATGGCATGTGATGTCATAGAATTTTAACAATAATCCAGCTGTATTTCATAGAGCAACATTCTAAACTTTGTTGCAGCGTAATTATATTTGGTGCCTCCCAAAATTTGTCAAGCTAAACTATTACCATTTAGCGTTGAATCTATGGTTAGGCACTTTTTTTGACATAGTATTTTGAGCAATTTCCCTAATGTTTTATTAGACGGATGTTGCAAATTGTAGAAACCAGTCGTTTCTTTTATGTGAATTATGTATGACTTCATTCTTTTTGAGCATGATTGTCATTGAAATTAATTGCCTTGTTTTTAGGAACTGAACCAAGACAACCAGTTAACACGGGTGCACAAGCACACCCAACACCAGCAGATCCTGCTGTGGTCAGAGCTGCACCACATCAGGAGCAACCTAATAGAAATGTTGCCGATACATGGGCTGACAGTGTACTAGGTGGTTTGGAAGACCATCCACCTTGTCAACACTGTCTGATGGGTCCCTGTATCACTCTCAGTGAGGCAACCAGGATACAGCGATCATGTGCTCCAGATATTACTAACCATTCAGAATGCCACCAAAATTATCGTAAGTTCTGGAAAAGTCTAAAGGACAGGGGTTTGTGGCAGCATGAACTTTATCTTCATAGAAAGACCTCAGCTGGCCTGAGCGAAGTTGAACTTCAGGAACTTATGCTCCAATGTGTCCTTGATGACACAAGGAATCGCTATCCCAACCTATCCGGTGTGCCATACATAGGCCATAAAAGAGCGTGAAGCGAGGGACAAACTAAAAGTACAAGTGGAATAGAGAGGGATGGGGAGGGAGGGAAACCTTTTCCAAGTAACTGTGTTTTATTATGGAAAATCAGCATGATTTGTGATGTTACATTGATCCCTGGAAAAGGGCTGGAGCCGGGGGGAGGAGGGTGTTGTAGACACCACTCTCCCCACATTAAGGTGCCGAAAATATTGATAGTGCAGCATAAAAATGGTTTCAAAAAATATTTCGTTTTGTGATCGTTTCAAAAATATTTTCATCAACTATAACCATTTGCAAAGCTCTCAACAAAACTCTACTAGAAGAGATCCACAGTTTAAGATTGCATTTGACATTATCTGTGGCATCACCGACTTCCAAGTACACATTTTCTGCCCTATGAAGACCAAAAAGCCAACTGACAAGCACCATGAAGCAGGATTGGCTAAACAAATGCCTCCTGCATCATCGTAAGTCTATTAGGGACACATGGGACACCACAGACATTGCAAAGAACTTTGTTTGTGCGGAGGAACAGTGCAAAGGACATGTTTTTAAAATATGAGTTAGTGGTATGCGCTTAGCTTAACTATGAGGGCCCTTCCCCCGCATGTTTCAAAATGCTCTGCTGCCCTGCCTTGTATTATTGTTATATGTCTAGTGACACTTTGTGGAGCTTTGAATGGTTTATAGACCTGCACTAAACAGAATTGTACAGAAGGATATATTCAAGCTGTGTGGTGCTGGGTCTATCTGCTAATTAACTTTAAAATGTGACTTAATGACATTGTTTTGGGAAACAGATAAATGCAATCCAGGTTAGATGAAAATTGTTATACAGTAATGTAAAGCAAAGTTCATTTGCTGTATCCTTGAAATAAAGATTCTCTATAGGGATAGAGCCAGTCATATGGCTCATATAACAAAGTTTGAAAATGTAATAAACAAGCAGAGTAACTCTTTATGGCAGTCTGTTGATCATGACTGTTATTTAACTTGGTGGCTCCTAGAGGAGCCTTTGGCTTTTGACCCATAGAGTACAATGTTGTGCCAAGTAAACACGACCCTAAAGGATTTTCCCTGCGGAGTGCAATGCAGGTTCCTTGCATATTGGTATTGTCAACTGGAGGGTGCCATGTCATACCAGGTAAGTATGACCCTACAGGACTTTTCCCTGTAGAGTGCAATGCAGGTATGTGGCTCTTTCGAAAAAGAGCCTTTTTGGAACAGGTCTTGCATGTTAGTCATCCATCTTGCTCCACAATACTCAGTAGTTAGACTGAAAAAATCTACTCCAGACAGCCTCCCTGAATAGAAATGTTTTGGGGCGAAGATTTTTGTGATCTGTTCTGTGATTCGGTCGGCGCACATCCTGCAACAAACTGACTGAGGTTGCTTCTCGGTTAACATTTTCATTCTGCAATGATACAACAGCAGTAACAGTGTACATAATATCAGCCATACCTGTTAAATTTGATGAACTGAAACATTGGATATTTACAATTAGTATACAAAATCAGTAAGCCAATCTGCGAATTGAGTATATAGAGTATACTGGTGGGGAGGGGGCAGGTGGGTGGATCACCCTGGTACGTATGCAGATTATTAAAGGCAAGCACCTTCCCAATCCACCTGTCTGTGACTTACCCAATCCATTACTGCCAGAGAAATGTGCATGTTGAAAGTGCCGTCAGCAAAGTGAATTCTCTTTGGGTAGTAGATGAGAATGCAATTGTTGAAAGACTCCACCCAGTAAGTGTCACAGCACTGCAATTATAGAAATGGTTCAGTGTTAAAGTAGCTTTGTGGTGATTTGTCAAAACCTTTCTTGGAAATTATTTGCTCATTGTTCATGTTCTTTGGCATAATGAACTAAAGGCTTACTCCCAAACAAAGTAGGAATACCAATGGCTGCTAATATACCAGATAGTAGTCCTCAGCAAGCTTGTACACCTTTGATACTAAAATAGATTTGTGCAGAGCAGCCACTGCTCTTGCATTTGTAATTTTAGTCTTGCTGCACTGGTATCCAGGTTTCTTGCACTTTGACTCGGCATCACATCTGCCATGGTTGCCCTACAATAATGAGTGGTTACAATTCAGATTTTTTAAAAATTCAATTAACCACTAGGATTAGTTGTTACTCTAAGAAATCCTTGCTTACATGTCAATAATTGATGTCAATCAGTTTTCTTGACCTTTTCATACCTGATCATGTAGTACAGAGTGCCTTACCTGATAGTGATCAACTACTGTGATCAGTGTCCTCAGATCATCTGGACTTGTGCAATTCTTCCTGGAGTAGTAGTGCCGTTTAACACTGGCCTCTAAAAATATTGGCAAATTCAATAACAGTGACGCATCTCAATATACCTGACTACCCCCGTGGGGTTGTACCTAAATATACTACTTTGTTAACTAGGAAAATAAAGATTACAGTACGTACACTTGTCTGATAGCTCTGAATACCAATTTTCACCCTTCCATTTCTGTGCACCACTACTTATTTCTTTCATGGCCTTTGCCACTCCCTTCGTTCCTAAAGAGCAACAAGAAATTAGGTGAAATGAAGTAAGATTACTGATTCACTGGAAGACAAGGCTTATGATTTTCATTCTAAAGAAATTGAAATGCCATGAAACACCATGTATTGTCTTGTTTTCAAATCCACTCAAAATATGTTACTAGTGCCAGTAATAATAAGTACAATCATGTTCTTAATGTTGCAATATGAATTGAATTATCAGGTAGTTAATTTCTTACCATGCCAAGTGTCAAAAGAACTTTGTATGTTCTGCTGTAAAAGCCAGTTTTTTATTTTTGGCACAAAGTCTGTGTGTCTCGAGCGAGATATTTCAAAAGCATTTGAATCAAGAGTTGTTAGGCCTGCCCGGTGTGAAGTGTATTGCCGATGACGTACTAATCTATGGAAGAGATGATGCTGACCACGATAGTTCCCTGGAGGGTTTCATGAAGAGGTGTCAGCAGAAGGGCATAAAGCTCAACCGTGCGAAATTGGAATACAAGTGTAAGGAAGTCCCTTTTCATGGACATGTTCTGATCCACAGAAAGTCAAGGCAATTACAGAAATGCCGCGACCAGAAAAGCCAGAGGATGTGTCACGTTTGAATGGTACAGTAAATTACCTCAGTCGTTTCCTGCAGGACGAGAATGAGTTCGAGACAATCAACATGATGAAGTATCTGCCCGTATTGGAAGAAAGGCTTCCGCAGATTCAGCGAGATACCGAAGCAGATGACTCTCTTCAAGTGCTGAAAGCCGTGATTCAGAAGGGCTGGCCAGAGCATAAGAGCAACGTGCCTAGTGTCATTTCTCCTTACTTCAACATGCGTGATGAGATGTTGATCCAGGATGGTCTCATCTTTAAGGGAGAATGCGTTGTGGTTCCACGAGCATCGAGGAGCGAGCTGTTCAAACCCCCCTCTTGGGGTTAATGGCTGTCTAAACAGAGCCCGTGAGTGTCTCTATTGGCCCGGGATGACAGCTGACATTAAGAGCTGTGTCAACATGTGAGACATGTCAAGAGTTTGAGTGGGGTCAAGTCAAGGAAACAATGATGTCCCTGAGACACCAAATTGACCCTGGCAACGAGTGGCTGCAGATTTGTTTGAGCTTGAAGGAAAAACCTACTTAGTCACCAGATTATTACAGCGATTTCTTTGAACTGGACCATTTAAGATCTCCTTCGTCGGTGTGTGTCATCAGGAAGTTAAAGGCCCACTTTGCACGCCACGGTATTCCCGAGCAGCTGGTGACAGATAACGGTTCACAATTTACGTCACGCGATTTCCTGAAATTCGCAAAAGACTGGGACTTTGAACATCTGACCAGCAGTCCACACCACAGCCAAGGAAATGGTAAAGCAGAGAGTGCAGTGAAGAAGCTAAGAAAATCCTCAGAAAGTGCAAGTCCAGTGGATCGGATGCTTTTCTACCCTTACTCGATCACCATAACACCCGATCTGCCGGTATCCAAATTAATCCAGCACCGCGCCTCTTCAACAGAAGGGCTAGAAGTCTACTAACGATGACAGCTAACCTGCTTGCACCACAGGCAGTTCCAGACAGTGAGCGGTGTCAAGCCAAGCTTGAACACCGCAAACAGCAACAAGCTCAGTATTACAACAGAGGTACTAGTGATCTGGATCCATTAAAGAGAGGAGTTACTGTGAGACTGAAACCATTCCAGTTGGGCAAGCGCGAATGGCAGAAAGGAATTGTACGAAAGCGACTGGAGGAGAGATCGTACGAGGTCGAGATGCCTTACAATGTTGTGCGTCGCAACCGTGTTCACCTACGTTTGACAAATGAGCCATCACCGCCACTGACAGACGAGATACCTAATGAGATATCTGCTGAGGTAGCAGAGGTGCCCGCTCCCTCTTTTGCACAGTCGTATGAGTCGCTGACAAGTTCGTCTGGAGAAGTTAGTCTACCCATGTCGAGTCAAGAAAGTTCGTCTCTGAGTGGCTCGGAAGTTCCTTCAGCTGCAGTGACGTCACCACCCAAGCCAGTGCTTAGATGATCAGTGCGTCAGCATTGTCCACCAAAACACTTAAATGACTTTGTTTTGACATGAAACCATGAAACCATGAACACTAAGACCTTTAGCGCGTTATCACAGAGCTCGGTTACTTTCTTTATCAATTCATGCTTATTTGTATTGTGTATTTATCAGCTAGTTTTCTTTTCCTTATCCATAAAAGGGAGGGTGTTATAATATGCATTAGCACGTGCCTCTAGGCACCTGTTCCCGCGGTGCTTTAGTCTATTTAGTATTCTGTTATAGCTTGAAGTTAAGTTGTAATCATGTGGAGTTCGAGTAAAGTGTATCTCATTTTACTCTGTTTGTGTCCTTCATAATATTACACAAGGAAACTTGAAAGTTGCCTATGGAAGCGAACTTCATAAATTCTACCCTGTTTGCAATGTGGTAAAACATTACTGGTATAACTATGGTTGTGATAAGCACCTAAATGATCTTCTGAACAGCAAAATCACATGAGTTTGCCTTATCCATTCCTCTTATTTTGAAGAGAATACCACTGAAGGAAATCTTTTAAGACAGTATGCACTGATAACAATCATGTTGTTAAGCCTTGAATTTGCATTAAGTCTTCAAACATTGCTGATGCGTGAAAAGTCACGCTTTTATCATGCATGCATGTAGTCCTGTGCTTGTTTTTGCCAGCTGAGAAGCGTGCTTGTTTCAAAATTTGGGTTACACTTGGAAGCTACTTCCCAGTAAATAAGTGTTTTTTTTACCTTTGTTCCGGACAAAAAAAGCCATTTCAAATAAGCTCATTTCGCACCAGTAGCACACCACGGGTTGGGGACTCCGGAACACATTGTAATAATTATTGTAAACAGTCAAATTTCCTCCCTGTCGCTGAAGAACAAAATAATAATAATAATAATAATAATAATCAATATTTAAACAGGGTGACCCCTTCAGTCGCAGGACTGGTATCAACGGGGGCCCTGTATAACGTAAAATAAAAAGAGCATGTATAAATAATATATATCTATAAAAAAACTAACTACTTTAAAAGATACGCTGAAATGTTTAAAAAATTTAAAAGCTTAAAAAGGTAATAGCGTTCTCATAAAAATTGGATATAGAATTGAAAATGTTCTAAAAAATAACCTAAGAAAAAAAATCGGAGATAGCCTTGAAACGTTCCTTAGGTGGTAAAATCTTTATGTTCGTTGGAAGGCTATTAAATGTGCATGCACCATGATAATAAAAAGACTTTTTAGCGACATCTAAATGAAATTTAGGAAGTATAATGTCAGTGATTGACGATCTAGTGCATCTGTTAAAAACATGTTGGTTGTCGCTCTGGCAGCGTAACAGGAAATAGTCTTTAAAGTATAGAGGAACTTCTCCGACCAAGCACTTGTTAACTAACAGTGCACAGTGCTTTTCCATGGTTTTTGTAAGAGAGGGCCAGCGTAGGTTCTCAAGTATTGTTTCTGTGGCTATGTCAGGTTTAAAACCATATACGATTTTCGCAGCTCGTCGTTGCAGGCGTTCAAGAGTCCTTCTGTTAGTGCTTCCCAGAGGGCAAAAGCACGTATCACAATAGCTTAATATCGGTAGCACCGTGGACAAATAGATCTTATTTGCTGCTTCCGTGGTTAAACAACCTCGTAATCGTGACAGGAGGCCAAGTCTGCTAGCAACTTTTGACCTTAAATAGCTTATGTGATCGTTGAAAGATAAACACTCGTCTAGCAAGACTCCTAGGTACTTGAACGACTTTACTTGGTTGACTTCCTTTCCTTCCATGCAAAGCGGACTATGAGATTCAGATCTGACTAGCCTTTGCCGAGTTCCAAATAAAACATACTCAGTTTTCTTTAGGTTGAGGAAAAGACCGTTTGCTGTTAACCAGTTAGAGACGTTATTGAGATCAAGGCTTAAGTTCAGCTGTAGTTGGTCAATGTTTGAAGCAGCAGTAAAAATAACGGTGTCGTCGGCATATAACATAACACTAGACAGACCAACGGCCAAAGGAAGATCGTTTATGTAAAGAATAAACAAGAGAGGCCCTAACACGGAACCTTGAGGTACTCCGCTACTGATGTTGGCGGCAGAAGAAAGGTGATTTTCAATGGACACTCTCTGAGTCCTGTTAGTGAGATAGCTCTCAAACCACGAGAGAGGCTGGTCTTGAATTCCATATCTGTACAACTTGTTTAAAAGACCGTCATGAGGAACAGTATCGAAAGCCTTTTTCAGGTCAATAAACACTGCCCCCGTCAATAGCCCTTTGTCCATATGACCACGAATTTTATCTGTAAGGAAGGTAACGGCCAACTGAGTTGAATGATTTGCGCGAAACCCCGATTGATAAGGCGAGAGAAGAGAGTTTTCTGATAGGTAGCTATGTAGCTGATGGAAGACAGCTTTCTCCAGAATTTTCGACAAGATCGGTAAAATTGATATAGGCCTGTAATTGTCCAGATCATCTTTGTTTCCAGATTTGAACAAGGGTACAACCTTTGCTTGCTTCCATTCAGACGGGACTGCACCAGTTTCAATAGAAAGATTTATCAAATGTCTTACACAGTCAGCTATCACAACTGCGCTGTCCTTTAAAAGTCTAGCAGGTAGACCATCTAGACCTGTAGCTTTCTTGAGTTTTAGGCATTTAAGTTGCTTAAGCACAAACGGTTTACCCACTGCTGTGAACTCAAAATGATTCTTTGTAAACAGCTCCTCGGTTGTAGAATTAAAAACTGGTCTTGCATACCGGCATGATTCAAATAACTTGTTCACAACAGAAGTAAAGTAAGTGTTAAACAATTCTGAAATGCTTTGTTTATCAGTAACAATCTTGCCCTCTGCCTTGATACAGGTCGGAATAGATTTCTGTTTCGTGTCCGGCATTATTTTCTTCACAGACCTCCAGAAAGATTCAGAATCGCCGCTGTTCTCTTCAAGTAGTGATCTACTATAGCTTTCCTTAGCACGTTTAATCCTTGCACTGACTTTGTTTCGGAGTAATCGATATGCGGCCAAATCGGTGTCTAATTTTGATCTACGATATTTCTTGAGACTGGCATCCCGAGCTCTCATCATCTGTTTGATTTCCAGTGTAAGCCATGGACAATTACGTCCTCTAACTTTTTTGTCGATTAGTGGAGCATGTTTGTCACATTCAGCCGTAAAGTTGCATTTCCACAAAGACCAGGCTTCTTCGACGTTAGTCGAACTCAACACATCATCCCAGGGGATTTTCTTCAAATCACTGCAGAAATTAGTTGGATCGTATTTAGCATAATTCCTGCACTTTATCACACGAGGTTGTTCTTTGAAGTTATTTATCTTTCGAACTGAAATTAGCATATCATGATCACTCAGACAGGATTCAGCAACTACGGCTCGAGAAATGTTTCGTGGATTTGTGGTGGCAAACAGGTCAATAAGTGTAGCGGTGGTTGACGTAGACCGTGTTGGTTCATTAATCAACTGTGTTAAACCAAAGGTTTTAAAAATCTCTTTCAACTTTTTGGTTTCAGAGCTTGGTTTCTTAGGCAAATAATCACAGTTGAAGTCCCCGTTTACAATAATTTCTTTTCCCTCAGCCGCGGCAGAGTCCAGGCTGTTGTAAAAGCGAGCCAAATAATCTTCGTCAGGCTGGCTATCTGACTCTGAAGGTGGCCGATAAAATGTTCCAAACAGTATGCTTTTTGATTTAGGCAGAAAAATCTCAATCCAAACAGATTCATCAATCTCGAGGTCAGATCGGCGCACAGCATTAATTGACTCACTGACAAACACTGCTACACCGCCTCCTTTCCTCACCAATCTATCTCTTCTAAAAAGTGTAAAGCCAGGCAATGACACTTCTGCATCCGAAATGTTACTGTTGAGCCATGTCTCAGTTAAAGCTATGATGTGAATTCGTGGACTTTGCGTTATGAAAACACGAAGTTCATTTAACTTCTTCCTCAAGCTTCTGATGTTTTGATGGATGAACTTAAGACCACGCAACTTTAGGGTAGCATCAGATGTTGCTGGTACAACAAAGCTATCGTTTAGACTGTCATCGAACTGTTGCTCAGCAGAAGATGGAACTGAGCAGAAATGACAAGTCGAGCCAGATTCAAAGTTCGCATCCAGGCATTTTAAATGGAAGCGCGATTTGCATAAAACGCAAAATCCAAAAGCCTGATTTCTTCTGACCGTCTTGAGACACCGAGGACAGGTTATTTTAGTGGAAGGTCCAGGATTCACGGAGATATCATTGCACTGAAGCAGTAAACTTGCAAGAAGAACAGATCTTGTAAGCCTGACAAGCTGAACCTTGGCGACAGGAGTGAGGGAAAATCCAAAATGGCGCCCACTAGAAGTTTTCTTTCTCACGGGCTGCTCAAAACCGACGAAAGAAGAGAGCTCCTGTCCAACAGCCAACCCAGAGCTATTGACTTCTTGGTTAACCAACGGTGTAAGACATTTAGAATTAGAAAGATCCCTTGTAAACACGAAGACGAGTAGAAGAAGAATGCCGCTTCGCATCACACGACATACCGCCATGTATGTTATAAAGCGATATGCAGCGCCATTTAAATAAAGTGATCCCAGTATCTAATTCAGAACCAACCGATAAAAAATGTACTGTTACTAAACTGGTGAAAATAATTATAATCCAACAAAAAGCCAAAGGCCTTATCTATGCCAATCTGTAATGTTATTTTGAGACACTCTCGATTCACAGGTTGCCTAGCAAGTAACCAAAATCTTCCCACTGTCAGTGATAAAATCTACCGACTGATTTATTCGCAAACGAAAACTCTCTCCAAGGAAGACTTCAACAGCGTATAGACTTTATATGGCTCACACGTTAGAACTTATAGTGTTAGTCACGTCATTAAGAAACTTCCCAAGATCTCTTGTGTAACGGTAGCCGTATATGTAGTAAGGTTGATGATTTGTTTGTTAGGCGGTACAGCTGAGAATCAACTTCTGTGATATTTGTTTCCGTTTTGATGGATTGAGTGACAGCTTTGTAGAACATGTAAACAGCAGCTCACGCTGATCAACGAATTCAAAGTTTTATCAAACGCGCATCTGTTCATTACTTTTTCTTTGGCCATTCAGCGGGGATCAGTCCAAATTCGAACTAAGTTAGGCTCATGAAAAGTTCATTGTCTGAACTGAACTTTGGAGTTTAAACTGTCAAGAGTTAAGAATTTGTCTCTTTAATACTTCTTACGGTAAGTGCCGGCACTAGTTCTGTTTTTTAGTTATGTTTGTTAGTTGTGTTTTTTAGAACTCGTCGCCAAGACAGTACTGTCTTGATACAGATTTTCGTCTGCTAAGATGTTAGCGCAAAGAAGTTCATGCGGGTTAAAATCCTACCGCAAAGAAGTTCTTGCTGTTTAACTTCTAACCGCAAAGAAGTTCTTGCGTCTTGCAGGATCCAAGCGCAAGTGACCTGCAAGAAGCCGCAAGAAGTTGCCGGCTTGCGGACGCAAAAAGAAGTTCTTGTGTGTGCATTATTTTTGGGCTGTACTGTAGCAAGATCAAAAACGATAGGGATAATAATTTGAAGCCTGTTGCCTTCATAAATTGTGTAGCCTCTCATGCTGTTATGTTATCAAGAGAGAGTAGACGGAAAAAGAAAATAATAAGCATTTTCCAAAGGAGTCTGACTAATGCAATCGCAGATAATATGTCTACTTGGAAAAAAGTGCCAAAAACAAGGCTAACCTCATTCAGTAACCACTATAGTAATTGATAATATAAATTTAGATTGAAATGCAGTGAAGAGAGGAATGCATTGTAAACATAAAGAAATGATCTCAAAAAGAAAAAGAACTACAAGAAGGCTAACAAAATAAGTGGAGGACAATCAGCACTCAAGTGGCAGCTATAAATGAAAATTTTTGCGATATTTATCAAACCATAAGCCAGTAAGGTAGCAAAGTACATATGCCTCAAACCAATGAAATAAAGCTTTAGTAGTATGGTTTGACATTTAACACTAAACAAATGGCTTAAGTGGGAAGTAAAAGAAGCGAAGCAAAATGACTAGTTATAGACAACTACACTCAAAGTAAGATTAACATCCTGCACAGCTCACGTAACATAGTCTCGAGTTGCTACATGCCGGAAATGAAATCCAAAGATAACCGAGAATCTTTGCCATTCAATAAATGAAGCCTGCCCGACAAATAAGATATGTAATGCTTTATTTAACTTTTATGTTATCTTCCTTGCTCTCAACTGATTTGTTTTTCTGCAAACGTCCCTATTATACTGTAGAAAATAAAGGGATCCCAGTAAGAACAAAAAGTTCCTGTGTGATCAATTGGGGATATTGATGGATAAGCAATTCTAGCCACAGTTCAGTGACATAGAGATAAGAAATAATTATTTGAACAATTGCAACGATAACTGAAAGAGGTATGTCACAAAATAGTTTTTTCCAAATGCGTTCTTTAAAAGAGTGTGCATAAAGTCATTTTCCCAGAGAACAAAGAAATAAAAATGACTCACAAATCAACATCATAGAAACATGCAGACAGCCTTGGTTATATTCCCCACAGAAAAACAGACTTTTCTACACATAATTGGACTTTCAGAGTTGCTGAAAAGTCCACTTATTTCAAAAATGAATGATTATAGCTACGTCAAAGTGGTCAGTTTGCCTGATACCAACCTCTCCCATTTGAAATGAGACGGTATCAACAGGGGAGGTTTTGTAAATCCCGTTATTTCGTAGCAAAGTACATCTGCCTCAAAATAATGAAATAAAGCTTGAGTATAAAAAAATAGTTCTGTTGTAAGTCCTTGATTGCACATAAGAACATAGCAAAATTTTTACAGATAGAAATGGAGACATGCGAAGAGGCAATGGAGAAACAGAACATATAGGCTGCATGTTTGAACAAGGGCAAAAACAACTCCTTAAAAGGAAATTTGTTGTACATACAAAACCAGACAATGGCGCATACAATTGAAAAGATACAAGGAATACTTGCATCATTTCGATCTGCTAGACTAAAGGATAAATTTCCTTAAAATTGTTATTCTTAAGAAGTAAGAAATGTGGTTAAGAGAAAGTATAAAAAAAAAGGAAAAAAGGCATACTTTTTATCACATCCTGATAACGACAATCATAGGGTGCAAATCTAGTTAGAAAAAACAAAAAAAAACGTGCTAATACCTTTACTGGAAAACAAAAGAGATCGCTAGACAACCGAGAAGAGGTGTTAGCACACAAAAATAATACACAGCAGATAGAGCAATGCACGACAAACTATACTGATGTTGTAAACAACAAGATCAAGAAAGATAGGGATAACGATACAAAAATTGTTGCCTTGACAAAACGTGTCGCCAGTCATGTAGTTATGTTACAGTATTGTGCAAGAGTAATGAGAGCGACATGCGCGAATTTCGTTCTTTGCCTCTGCAAACTTTCAAAGAAAATTCGCCCAAAAATTTGAGCGTCTTTTCGCAATATCTTGAGCGTTATTTTTTAAAACAAAGGATGAAAATTAGTGGCATTCTCAAGACCAGAACAAAAATTCCTTACCAGAGGGATAATTCCACTTGCAGTATGTGAAATATCGCAGTGCAGTGTGCTGACCAGTATCGAGCCATCAATGTATCATTCTCTCGAGAACAATCGTGGTCATGTTGACGCTATACTCCTCTATTAAATTCACCATTGTTAATGTGTTAATCTGTCTTTCATGGTGAAGAACGTAGAGAATTTGAATCCTTTGATTGTTTCCAATGACACGAACTCGCTAACTTAAGCTTCGCCACATCACTGTGCCAGGAAGGCAGGTACAAAAGTTGGACCGCTAGTGCGGGTAAACTTGGACAAAAGTAAAATTCTTAATATGGTCTTTTTGAAGGCCTACTTCACCTCAAAATTCATCCAAAGTGACATCAAATTCAGTGATCGATGGACAAGCAGACATGTTGTTTCTCTAGTGCCAGGTCTCCACGAGCCCAGTCCCCTCAGCTGTTATCACGTTCACCACGTTCTCGTCTGCCTGCCATGATGGATAGTGTAGCTCAAGTAAGCACTACAGACGTCACAGTTTGAATGCACAAGTTTAATCATACTGGGCGTAAACACAAGAAAAACAAAAGTGATTGTAGGTGTGTGATGTGTATGTGTGTGATTCAACTGAAAGATAAACAAGACAAAATATTTAAGTGCAAAATATAACGACACAAAAAACTGACAACGAAGCAAAATAAACTTACAAAGCCGTGGCGACTCGAATTCTAGAATTTGTACTTCAGGGTTCACACAACAGTGAAGCAGCTAAGGAAAAAAACGTGGTAGAAACCAGCAGATTGAACTTTCAGTGCTAACAAGCACTGGCCAAAAATGAAAAACACAAAACTATGCATAATGAAGAACGCTTAAGCATTACAGAGTGGGTTGCATAATTCCCAGGGGTCACAGAAAAACGTGACACCCAAAAACAAAGAAAGTTCTAGTCGCTACAGATAGTATATTATTTGCGACAATCCCTCTTTATTTCACACTTGTAAATAAGAGATGGAGTCATGCGACCGCACTTGAGCATCTTGGAAGTGCAAAGAAATGGGATTAAGGAAGGAAAAGTGCAGAGACGTTCTGATGGCAAGTGCAAAAGGGAGAGACGTGGCTGCCACGAGCCAAAGGATTCTTACGTGAACTGAGCCGAAATGAGATGCTCTTATTTAAGCTTATACTGTACTTCAGCTGTCAGAGTCTGGCCTGAATAGTTCAATAATAGCTTTGAACCTTCGATGGTAATATCACAAGGTCGTGCAGAGCCTGGGTTCATCGTGGCTGCACCGCGAGTACTACTGCAAGTAGCATTTCTTGTTCAATGAAAACAGGTTCGCAAACAGACCATTATGAGCTTGCAAGTTTAAGACTACAACAAACAAAGTGATATCAGCTTTCTCTTGACATAAGCAAGGTAACTTTGTGAGAAAAGGCTTTGAGATATCACTACATCTGTATTACTCATGATGATATTAAGGTTTTTATCGCGCACGTTCTTGTTTTGCTCTGGCCTTATTCATCTTACTACTGGGAATCAATGGGAAACACTAAATGATCAGAGCGAATTTTTGCTAGAAAGTTCGAAGGAAAATTTGAGAGCAAATTTTCACTCAAAAAATCTTGCCAAATTATCGGTAGACACGAATTACGGCTCGAAAATTCACGTCCGCTTAAAACAATGGGCAGTGTGGAAAATTCTAAGAATTTTCTTCGAACTTGCGAGGTGAACAAAACTTCACCATTTTTCATCAAAAAGCCCAGAAATTCGTGAATTTTGTTGAATTACGCGCTCATTACTTTTGCACAATACTGTATCAAGAAAAAGTAGACGGAAAAAGAAAATAGTAAAAATTTTCCAATGGAGCCTAATTAATGCAATCAGGGCTAATATATATACTTGGAAAACAGCACCAAAAACAAAGTTAAAATAATTTTAAAAAACATCAGTAACCACTCTAGGAACTGATAATATAAATTTAGATTCAAATGCAGTGAAGAGAAGGATGCATTGTAAACATAGAGAAATGATCTCAAAAAGATAAAGAGCTACAAAAAGGTAAGCAAAATAAGTGGAGGATAATCAGCACTCACTTTGCTATCAATGAAAATTTTTGCAATATTTATCAAACCATAACCCAATAAGGTTGCTGTTCACTGTTGCCAAATTGGATATAAAAATGCCTTTATAGTTCTTAATTTTCAGTCATCAAGTGAAATTGGTTTACATCGATAACACAAAATGGAAACCCTAAGCAACCATCTGTTTCTATTGGTGTTACCTGCCTGTTCCTTAAATGGTTCTTAAGGTAAAGTTTCCTCTTTTTTGTAACTTTGATATATTATAAGACAGGTGACTTTTCTTTGCATTTGAATTGAAACTCAAGCTAAAATTTGAAAATCATTGTACAGTAGATCCGCAGTGGATAATTCAATTACTTGATTTTTACGATTGACAAAGTTATGTGTTCTGCAAAGGGCCTACCTCCAATCTCGGTCCCAGGGTGCTTTTCCAGCCCCGCCCCAAGCCAAAGAGCAAACGCAATAGCCAATATACATTCTTGTCACTCAAACATCTCCAAGCCAATAAGGTCCTTCTATGAAACACAATGACATCGTTTAGCGATTCCTGTAGAAAACACCAACACCCTGCTTGTTTTGTGCCAATGTAACATTGTGCTGCAGGTTCAGGTAGCTGTTCTTTGCTGTTTCATTAAGATGGGTAAGTTTAAAGCTGTCTTTGTCAAGAAATTTAAACCTCACAAAATGAATACAGTGCAAATTTAAAGTTTCTTCACATTAAGGCACTTTAATGACATAAACTGTATTATTTTGTCTCCAAATATGACAATCGTCGCAAGAATACCAATGCTGCTCTGTTAGCCAAGATAATCTATAGGTGTCAAAATGTATATTTGTCTTCTAGATCAACAACAAATCAAGATGAAGATTAATTCAGATGAGTGTACGTATTTTATCTTTATTTTTCTATTTTAAACCTCATTGCTTTACTTATGTGAAGATTTGATTGCTCAACAATCATCTTTAAGTTAAAACCTTTATCTCTATGAAACTTTTCAGTGCCACATGAAGTTCCCATTGCAGAAGAAAGCACTTGTAAGTACATATTATTTATATTCTTACAAACTTGCTTTTTTTTCATGCTTTCAAGTTGCATTTCGAAAAAATTTGTACGGAGTTTATAACATCAGTTTTCTCGCACTAAGATTACATAAGAACCAGATATCATTTTGCATTTATTTTGGTGCATGTCAAGTTCACTTAATCTTACTTTTATTTCTTTTCACATTTTTTTTAGCTTTTGTGCTACTGGATGATTGTAAGTACTCCATTTTATTTTATTTTAAACTGCTTTCTTGATATAAAAATTTGATTGCCCTATTACGAATAAACAATTGTAATTATAATTGCAAAGTTATTTTCGCCCTATGAACTTTTTAGACCCAATTGCATCGGATAGTCCCAATTATTTATTTGCTTTGTTTTCAAGTTACTTTTACAACTTATACAGGAATAATTAGATCAGCTGGTTGTTGCCTGATTGAGAAAAGATAAGATTTCTTGAAATTGTTTTGTGCTTTATATTTGAGCACATGTTACATGTAACCACTAAAACTATTCTCCAACCAAATTAATTCCTGTAATCTTAGTTTTATTTGTTTTCATATTCTTAAGTTTTTTTGGCTTCAATTGTTTAGAAAGTAAAAGAGAAATCTGGCTTCAACTTTGCGCCTTAATTTGTTCTTCTCGTAAAAATCTTCCGTGTACATTTAAATTGTGCTGGCACAGTGCAAAGCAAGCAACTATCTACAAATGACTCCGCTGTTTTTGACTTAGATGCAGTTATGTTCAAATGCGCAGTAAGATGGTCACAGATTCCTAGTATTCGACCAATAATAGGTTGACAGTTAGCGATGAACACCGGACGTTAACCTTGTGTAAGCAAAAGCAAACTTCTGCTTTATGTGCGACGAATGGTGAGAGATCGACTAGAAACATGTCAAATCGGCTTTGGACCTGCCTTTTGCAACAAATAAGGTTAGAACATTTCGAAATTATCAGCTGTGTCTATTTCAACTTATTATAGGTCAAGTCATGTGGCACATGCTAAAATATACGTCTAACCCGTAAATTGAAATTTGACAACGGATGGTCAAATATTTGCATTTTTGACATGCTTTGAAAAGCTCTTGTGTCACTCACAATCATTTGCCCAAAGAAATTTTTACAGGAATCTGTAGATCATCCTTCTGTGATTCAACCACCAGAAGCTTAATCCATTTGAGGGTTTCGCACATGGTGAAAATCAATTATACTCACGAAGTACTTTTTAGTGAATGAAATACATGTCTTCGAAATTTAATTATTTTGCACCCAAAAAGACAACGCATTATTCCCTAAAACCAACCCAGTACACATTTAAACACTGCACAAAAATATTTGAGTGTTTCAAAGATGGAAGAATAATGTGGTTTTGCATGCGAGGCTCTCAAACTTGCTTAATAAAATGGTGCGTCAAATGACGATTTTAACGGAAGTTGGTAATTTGTATATTTCTTTGAAATAAAAGGATATTTTGCCAAAAAAACTATCCAGTGGTTTTTGTCATGCTCTAGCCTATCTACCATAAGAATGTGAGCGAAATCGAATTTTCGACCCTTGCTGCAAAATTAAGAATTTGTCTGATTTTAACAGGCAGGCACTCTTAAGCACTACATCTGAACTGTCATATTTGACAAAAGTAATTATTGGCTACATTTCACCCATTTTAAACAGTCAGAACAGTGATAGACAGAATACATTACTGTGCACTTGGCATAAAGTAGACAAATTAACTATTCTCAACTCAACCACACAAACACAACTTCAATACTTATAAAATATCAAAAGAACTAGATGTGAAAATGAGGTCTGCAAAATTAACTTACTTCATTAATGAAATATTTTAGCTTCTATGTATTTTCCAAAACTGCAAAGTTCTCAATATATACCATTTACCATATGCTAAGGAGATGCAACAATCTATAATAGTTTGCTGACACTAACAGCTAAATGGTCTCAACATTTATTTTTTAGATAACATCACAGCGACAGACCACACCAGGGCCAAAAATCATGTTAACAATATAAGTGACATATTTGAATCTATGGAACCCTTGTGGCAAATGGTAAATATAAAAAAAAAACTTTTTAGTAAATATTTTTAACATAACCATTTTCTTTTTATAAAAAAAAAAGGATGTTTCCACTATGTAATCCCAGTAATTACAAATTGCAATGCACAACAGAAGTTAAATTCTATTGTACCCTGTAGAATGAGATGGAACAGGATGGGACAGGACGATCATTTTGGAAACCAAAATTTTGGAAGGGGCAAATTTTTTTGAAACAAAGTATGACTCACAAGGCAAATTCTTTTTTTAGTATATTTCGTATGGGAAAATTGAGTTACCAAGACCATAATCCTTGTAAAATCTCGCATTTGAAGCTGGCTAGAGCAAGGTAAGCACGGATATTTCTATGTAAACATTCCCTAATTGCCTTTTAATTTCCCATATTACACATTGTACTATAGAGTCATACTATAACATCGTTACCAGAAAATCGAGTAGAGATGCCTATCAAGTGTGTATGATTGTTTTCTTTTGCCCATAGTGTTACGTATAGACTCTAAGGTCTCAGTGCACGTGGATGATCTAAAATCTATTACTTTGAATGAAATAATTAGCTTGGCGCAAGAAAATGGATCTTCTAACTAAACAAACCGTAAGTTAACATTTTGGTTATGTCCTTGAAATCAGCCGAGATTTATGTTAATGTAAAAAGGTGCAAAAACGATGTTTTCATCAAAGTTGTCTAGCAAGCAGAAAATGGTGGCGGCACTGAAGATCTTGTTTACATTCCTTAAATTGAACCAAAGCTTTCTGGGACATGGCATCGAGCTTGAAGTGCCTCTCGACTATCGAATTGACGAATTGTTTTGCGTAATTAGATTTTTAAAAAGGGGATAAAAGATCGAAGCAAGCCAGAATAGTGCAAAGGGCAAATCATCTCAACAATGTTGGATAGCATAGCTTATGCGCATTTCAATCTGTGTGGATGCAAATGAAAAAAAAAACACGTAAGGAACAACAGCTTAAGATACAACATCTATACTCAATCTCCTAATAAGACTGAAAACCCTATTTCATGGAGCTTACCTTTATAAGTCAGTCTGTTCAGTTTCTCTCTTCTAACCGGCAGCATTTGTGGACAATATGCGTACCGGTACGAGAAATCTGTGGTAAAAGGAATTCAGACAATTCTGAATTGAGGCGGACCAAAAGATACCATAACGTTCGATTTATCAGCAAATGTAAATAGAACACACCATAACATTTAGACCAGCCAAGCATGCACTTGTAGAATGAAATTTCCAACTATCACAATTGACATGGTAAGCTTGTAAATGTGTAGTTTTGCCTTTAGGACAACCTGCAAACCCAATGTTCCACATAAAGACAGTCAAGTGTAGATAATAGAGACATTGAACCACACCCTCTACAGTGAAGAGACAACACCGAGTAGGACTGGCTGTGTAATAACATCAACTGAATTGTGACCATAGCAATACAGGTTCACAGATTACAACGGAATGCAAACAGCGGCATAGTAGATAAAGATTGCAGTTAAGACACTTCTTACAGAGTATTCTAATTAGCGTGATGGTGATAAGACAAGTGCGCTGTCCGCGTGAACTTAACAAATTCCGACTGAAATTTAAGATAATTGAAAGGCCACGTGCAAGAACGTCTCCTAGATTTTTCGGCCATTTTTTAAAGTGCATAAAACTAGCTGAATTTTGGCATGTGGGCTTTGTTTCACCTGATAAACATTGCTCTGAAGTTCTTTTCGCTGGGTTGCTTTTCGTTCTTGAGAAATAAGGTATGCAAAAAAGGCACACAGGTTGGAAAAACCGAGTGGTTTATTGTATATGCAATATCTCAAGAACAAAGCAAACTTTAGCGCGAAAACTACGGGACATTGCTTAACATACCTGAACGAAACTGCATGCGAAATTTGGAGCGTTTTCGACAAAGTTCACCTTTGATTAAAATACCTGATGCCCTTTTCCCGCCGAGTCCTTCAAATAAACGAAGCCGGGCCTTTGTTATGATAAACAGAGCCAATCCTTTGTTATAATAGCCAAGCCAAGCCTTTGTTATAAGTGGAAGTCTCACCTCGGTTTATTATAACAAAGGATCGGCCTGTCGCGACCGCAAGGAATTTGATTTTACTTAGAAACCAACAAAATGTCAATTGCACGCAGCTTATATAAGCTCAAATTTGTTGATTTCAGGTCAAAAGTGCTTAAAATGTTGACTCATGTTAACGCGCGACGGCAAGGATGTTGATTTCTCTTAGAAAGCAGCAAAATGTCAATTTTACGCAAAGCAAAAGCTCAAAAATGTCAATTTTAGGTCAAAAAAGGTTTAAATGTTGATTTCATGTTAACCCGTGATGGTAGGGATGTTGATTTCACTTAGAAAACAGCAAAATGTTAATTTTACGCAGCGTATAAACTCAAAAATGTTTATTTCAGGTCTAAATAGGTAAAAATGCTGATTTCACGTTAGCGCGTGACGGCAAGGATGTTCATTTCACTTAGAAAACAGCAAAATGTTAATTTCACGCAACGTATAAGCTCAAAAATGTTAATTTCAGGTCTAAATAGGTAAAAATGCTGATTTTACATTAACGCGTGATGGCAAGGATGTTGATTTCACTTAGAAAACAGCAAAATGTTAATTTCACGTAGCGTATAAGCTCAAATTTGTTGATTTCAGGTCTAAATAGGTAAAAATGCTGATTTCACGTTAACGCGTGACGGCAAGGATGTTGATTTCACTTAGAAAACAGCAAAATGTTAATTTCACGCAACTTATAAGCTAAAAATTGTTGATCTCAGATCTAAATAGGTAAAAATGCTGATTTTATGTTAACGCGTGACGGCAAGGATGTTGATTTCACTTAGAAAACAGCAAAATGTTAATTTCACGCAGCGTATAAGCTCAAAAAATGTTGATTTCAGGTCTAAATAGGTAAAAATGCTGATTTCATGTTAACACGAGACGGCAAGAATGTTGATTTCACTTAGAAAATGGCAAAATGTTAATTTCACGCAACTTATAAGCTAAAAATTGTTAATTTCAGGTCTAAACACGTAAAAATGTTGATTTCACGTAATGCGTGACGGAAAGGATGTTGATTTCACTTAGAAAACAGTAAAATGTTAATTTCACGTAACGTATAAGCTCAAAAATGTTGATTTCAGGTTTAAATAGGTAAAATATGGCGGCCGGAAAATAGTGTTAACATCTGGAACTTACTTTGGTTATCTGGGACAATGATTATCTGCACTGAACGAATAAACATCAAATAAGCACTTTTCCAAATACAGCAACACCTTAAATGGCTAAAAATCATGAGATAAATACATATTTTTCGACAAACGCGATTGTAGCTTTATGTCACGCACCACCTAACAGATTAACAAATTAACCCTTCTGCGTAACGTACGGGTCTCCATACATCTGCATGTCCGCTGATCCCAGCAGTTCAAAACACTACAAATCATGCCGATATGAAATAAAATCAACGCAACCTGGATCACAGATCTATGTTACAATCGATCGCTACTTGTTGGCCATTAATACCTTTAAATGAAAAAAGCCGAAACAATCTAGTTACCAGTTCGAGAAAGCGAGCAAAACGTGATCGCAATGCATGCCGGGAAGGGTCTTTACACCTCGTGCGCGGGAAAACATGGCGGTCGATACAAGACAAATTTTATAAGTCAAAAACCAGTTCTCGCTTTCCAAACTTTGACACTAGCAAAGCTTGGCAAATGGGCCACAACTCACGAGAGGGTATTTTTCTTGGGCAAGAACTGCTCTTGGACTTTGCTACCTGGCTCGATCTGACTTCGAACGCCGATAACACGATTACGGTATATCAGCTACCTTCGAAGTTTCAGAACACATTTTGATTCTTTAAAACGTGCTGATGACTTACGGGTTTATTGAGGCTTTATGATGCCTCTCAACCACCAGGCAGGCACACAAGGTACTTTAACACTATGCTTAAGATATTAGTTGACAGAGCTCTAATGCGGCACATCTCTTTTTCGTTCGATGGTATTTCGTTTGCCGCTCGATCGATTCATGTGTTGTGTTTACGTCACAATAACCGATGTAAACAATCTGTTCCCAGATTGCCGCTCTATATACTATTTTCCTTTGACTTTAAGACAGCTAAGATTCAGTGGAATACACTATAAACAGTCTGCCTGTTTGCTGTTCAACAAAATAATAAGGTTTCTTTTGTTTTTTGTTCAACAAAAGATCTCCAAAAGATGCCGCTTGGAAAACTGAGCTTTTTGCATATGTTATTTCTCGAGAACGAAGAACGCCCCAGCCAAAAAAAATTCAGAGCAATGTTTCTCAGGTACAACGAAGCCTACATGCCAAAATTCAGCTATTTTTGAACACTTTCAAAATGGCCAAAAAAATCTAGGGGACGTTCTTGCACGTGGCCTTTCAATTGCAGACAGCAGCGCAAACAAGTGATAAGGTCAACACCTCAACTTAATTTGGAAAAATAGAAAAACGATCTCTGGTTAAAAATTTGTTTAAAACGAGCTTTCGACTACCAGTCTGTAGTCTTTAACGAGTAATAGAAAGTGCGAATGTTAAAATATATACTAAGAAAAGTGTGAAAAAACAAAATAATAATATAAACAATAAAAATGCTTGTGTGCGAGTAAAAATGCTACTGTGAAGTTCAAAATAAAATTGAATATTGTCTTGGTAATTGTTTCGCATTATTGTCAGCATGGTTCGTAATTACTGTGTGCCAGGATTCCAAAGTTTTTCTAACATGGAAATTTTCCTTGTCAATCACGCGTGCATTGTGAAAGTCAATGGAATGGTCGTTCACCCAGGCATGTGAAGCAAAGTTGGAACCTTTTTTAAAGGTTTTTGTGTTTCTAATATGTTCTTTCTTCCTTGTTTGTAAACATCTACCAGTCTCGCCCATATAACTCCACGGACAATCGGCACATGGGATCTTGTAAATGACATTTGTTTGTAGTTCTGCGGGTGGTCTTGATTTCGGAGAAACAAACTCTTGTTGTAATGTCTTAGGGGGTCTGCTTGTAGTTTGTATTCCATTGTTTCTTAGAAGTCTTGGGAGAGGTTTAGTTAGGCCTTTGGTGTAAGGTAAAACTGCGAAGCCAAAGTGTAAGTCAGAAGGATCAGCCCATCCAAAGAACATTCCTACCAGTTCTTAACCAGAGATCGTTTTTCTATTTTTCCAAATGTCTTATCCTGGTTACTCATCTACTTTTAAACCTCAACTTAAGTTGCAGAGTATTTGAAAGGGTTTTATTATACCATAGAAGCTGCCACTGAAAATGGATTCAATCCGGAAGACACTTGAAATATCAACTGTGCAAAGAAGAGTTATAGCCCTCACTGAATTATTGTTAAACAGATTTCACAGGGCTTAAAAACAAATTGTAATGAAACTTTGGCCAAACAGTTGAGATATGGATTTCTAACGATTCTTTGTTAAAGTTTGTCACCCTTCTGTGTAAGTTAAAATACACTAACTGAAAGGCGGGGAAACTCCGGCGGTGGGTCTTTAAACTATGTACTTCTGTGTTTCTTTACGTAATCTAACCATCATCATCAAAAGGAACACCCGCTCGCCACAGTATCATTTGGTCATTATGTGCGGATAATTATGGCTTAATCCTTTTAAACAGCTGCCATTAAATAGGGACTTTAGGTTATTTTCTTTTTTGGATAATTTGCATAACGAATAGTACATCTAAACTTCAAGGGGTTGTTGCCAAAACTAAAAGCTTTTTGATACTTTCTCAAATTGAATTAGTGGGCTTGTTTTCAACTTATTTTTAAGATCAATTCCTGCGCAAGCTAGCTTTTATAACGTTCCATTAACTGTCAACTTAATTTTAAAAGAATGAACAACATTTCTCTGGCCAGAGATATCTGCAGGCAGTTGACTTTGGAGACAAGTTCTAATGAGGCATCAACCAAAAAATCTGATATGAAATTGATCCCTGTCAATAACAACATCCAAAAATATAATCGTAAAATAGCTGAGCTCTGTGCAGAGTGTTAAACATGGATGTTATTGTCAAAAGGTGAGTGGCTAGTTAATCTGCACTTTATAAAATATTGTGCAGTTTTCGATAGGCCGAACAAATTGTCATTGCAAGAAGGAAAATAGCTGAATTGATTGTTATGTGCTAGTATAAGTACTGTGGAAAGTGTCAGCAATTATTTCAGATCGAGATGAAAGTCGATCGATAATCACACTGCAAGGAGCTCACCGGTAAACCGCTCTTAGTCGGTTTCAATTAGATTTCAATGAAATCAAACAAGTAGAGCGGACTTACAATCAAAGGAGACCTATTGTCAAACTCGTGGATTAAGTAATCTAGAGATGAAACATGTTGGTGAACTTGCAATTACTGGTGTATTCTTAAAGGCTGTTAAAACAAGCCGCGTTCGTACCACGCAAGGTCGCACTTATCTCACAGAGCGTAGGCTTTTTTCATTGGCTATTGTTGCACACATTACAGAATAGCTAGGGTGGCAAAATTGCAGCTGAACAGAGAGAGGTAAAGGCTAAGGGTTCTTGGGTCACAGAGGACACTTGTCCCAAAGAAATCATAGCATACTCTCCCCTCCCCCCCTCCACACACACACACCCAGATCTTGATATTGATGTTTGTCTACCTGCTGGGGAAATTTAAAAGTATTCAAGTTGTATGAGCTTACAGACCTTTTTCATTGCATTTCACTCAAGGGTATAGGTAAGGTTTCTTATGAGACAGCACTTCTTTTCCAATGTAGAACCGCTTGTCTCTATATATATTGCATGTAAAGTACATCAAAATAAGTAGCCTCATTTGCAAGCATTTTTAGTGTTGATCCAAAAAATCTGTCCACCCATAAATATGTGCTCCTACAAGTTCAGAGGGTTTTCTTTCCCTTTGTTATCGTTTCAATCAGGAAGCAAAAGTGTAAACACAAGACAAGGTAAAAATCATTTAAGCTTATCAAAATCAAGTATTTGGGAATTTTTTTCCAAGTTTATGTGTATTTCACATCCCACTCAGAGTTCAGATCAATATACTACAATAAACAAGACAAGTATAGAGAACACAACTTTAATCTAAACTTAACTTGATGTCGGTTGAACGTGGACTACTCAATTGATTGAACTTTGGATCTCACAACAGATCTAATCAGCCAGACTTGAAAAGTAAAACGATAATGAGTCAAAGACTAGTGCAAGGCTGACACAAGGAATATTCAAAACAATATTTCGGCTGGCCTCAGGTTTAGATGTTACTAATTATAAAATGAAATTACAATATTATATGATGGTGCCAATGTTTGTCCTGGTTTCGTTGACTGAGAAGTGTTTGTTTTGCTCATATATGTTCATTAAGGTCCTCGAATAAGACACATTCTCATCAAAGCTTACCACATTAGTAGGTCACTTTCCAGCAAACAAATGCTCATCTCCTGGTTATTTTGAATGCCTGGACGAGTCAAATGCTCATGAAATTCAGCGCTCAAGTTGGCCAGAGTACTAATTCGAACATTCAAAGTCAACTCCACTTCAATTTAGCAAAACACCTAACATTAATGGTCGTGTAAAAGCTACAAAATCATCAATTCCGGCTGGCACAATGCATCCTTTGAGTAGTAACCGCGCAAACACGATAGCGAGGCTCACGCTGACTGCACGGTTACTATTCCAATATGGCGTTGGGCTCTGATACTATTCCAACATGGTGTCCGCCTCAGGTGCTCTCGTTTGGGCCAACTAATTAGTGTCTACACCTAAGTGAGTGAGTGACACATTTGCATATCGGAGTCCCCGCAAGAAAAACGTTTCTTCGCTTTGCGTATCCACAAGTTTAAAAAGGGTAACACTTCTGATACACTAAACTGTGCAATGACAAAACATAACGCGAAGGAGCGCTCGATTTGTTGAGATGATACGCCAAAATTGTTTGAGGATGATAATTGAATAAATAAAAGCTGCACTGAACAGGGATTTCTTCACGGGAAACATGTCATTACAAGCAGGTCTTATGAGCATTTTGTAACAGAATTTGTAGGCTTTGTCAGGGAAAATCAGTATTGCATGCCTGAAATAGAGCACTTAACTTTCTGGAATCAAAGAAGCAAATTGTGATATGACATCATGAATGTGCTACACCAGGAAATTATGGATCTTCAGAAACATGCCATTTCCAAGAAAGTATGGGGTAAGGGGTGGAATGCAATAAACAAAACTCAAAAGTATAAATTTCTCAACCTTTGTTCTGTCTTTCTATGCCATTTATCATTTCCTTGCATAAGTCTAGGAATTGGTGGGAAAATTCAGGTCACGTGACCTTCGTGACCCCTAGAAAAATACAACTTTCAAGTATGCGGACAGTAAGTGTTAAGGTGTATGAGAGCTGTATTGTTAATGCTGTTATTCAAAATGTGTGTAGTAAAGTCTACGAAAGCGTGACGAAGCGTGACATATAATTTTAGAACAACATTGACTACACAATAATAACCGATATGATCTTTGTATGATCCTTTGTTTAAGTAAGCGTGAAACTATTTGAATACATGTCGCAGAATATAGTTTGTGTTTTCCGTCTTTAAACACGTAGGAAGGTTAGTTCCTTCTAGCAACAAGTTTTAGCGTAGGATTCTGCTCGCTTAAACGCTTAGTTCCACAGGATTTACGTAAGTAATCACTCATATCAGTGAAATTGTGGTTATGTCGTAATTAAGTTGTTTATCCCAAATTATCCCAAAGGAAACTCCTTGTATCTTCTGTATTTTCTATCACATATTAGTTATCTACCATCATGTATATAAATACATTGATTCAAGCGATAAAGGAGATTCAGTAGATTGTACAGCAGTTGAGTGTGTTCCACTCCACGAGTGTGCTCCGATAAGCCAAGAGCGAGCCCAAGCATTGCAACCATATGCCTCTAATCAACACTTGGCCATGTTTTTCACTACATGTGAAAGCAATTGATGGAACTAAACCAACAAACTTCCCATGTGCCTGGTGGATGCTCCACCAAGCTAGTATTGTTTCTTTCAGACTATGCAGATGAGGTTGGTAAAAAATGTGGACCCCTCAATCTGGACCCCCTTATTTTTCTTCCCGAAAATACGGGCTCTATTTAATCATTGGCAGAATGTGAAGAAATAGTGAATTCACACAGCGTTGTGAGTGATATGATGGAATACTGAGAAGTTTGCCTATTATTTCATTTATGACCACAAAAAAAAGTCTTCAGGGCATCTTTATAGATAGAGAAACGTGGATTATGGCATAAAGGGATTGGGAAAAACTCTTGGTGTACAGCTGTTAGGTTTGAAAAATGTAATTAACAGTGTTCACAGATTCATTCATTGATCTGCATTTCTTGTCACTTTAATCAATTGCCACTTCCCTTTGACATATGCTTCTGTGCTTTGCGGAGGTTGATAAAAATTTTTCCTTCTAAGCTGAACGGGCGCTTCCTGTTAAGGCCATGATTGAGGTGTCAATTACTTCCTTGCAAACTCCACTGATGTGGTATAGCAGAAGCATATTAGGAAAAAGTAGAATTACGCTCTGGTAATACAACTGTATCGAACTGTAGGTACAATTCACAATGTCCAGTAAAAGATTATGCACTTGTTTGTGCCATGGTAACCTTTTATCCCGGTTTAAGTTCAACGAAATGCAGACTATAGCAACCAATCACTTTTTTTCGGTAACCCCATTAATCGTAACTGATAACTTTGAAGTAACCTGGTGACCGGTAACTCTATTTGTCATTGTTGTTTGTTAACTTAAAAGCTAATGTTACAAAATTGTCAATTGAGTTTAGGTGTTGTACATAACTATCTGCACAACCCCTCAATATGTGCAATGTTTGAATTTTTGCGCTGGCCCTACAAAGAAAGAATCTTGTTCATGAGAAGGTTTGGTGTATACAGCAGAGAGAGAAAAAAGATCTTCAGACAAAACTTTTTGCTCTGTGGGATAATTCTACCTATGCTACAAGCATCGCAAAGAAATACTAAACCCGATAGTGTGCTCTTAAAGTAATGTCCCAGTAGCCATTTACAAAATTGACTCCAAAATTGACTCTAGGCAATGAGTAACTAAATTAATAACTAAGTGCAGTGAAGAACTAAAACAAACATTTCTTTTCAGAATGGAGGGTTTGACATTAGAAGAGGAGGAGAAGGAGTAAGTGGTAATTCCGGTTAACAATGATGAACCTGCCCAAACTAACCCTAAGAAAAGGCCAAAAATATGCGATTCTGTACATGGCAAAATAGAACAGAAAATAAAAAGTGCTTTTATTAATTTCAATTTATTGAGAAACATTTTCTCGATACTGTTTCACTAAAATAAAAAACATTCCCTATAGTGTGCAAGATCTTCTAATAGCAATTCAAGTAAAGGCAAGGGATTACTGTTTTGTAGAAGTACTAAGTGTAGCACAATATTACAACCAGCAACGGGCAAGAACAGTTATCTACAATTAGGGGATCAGTAACTAAATAATTAACTAAGTGCACTGAAGAACTAAAACAAAGATATCTTTTCAGGATGGAGCAGAAGACAACTGTTGTGGAAGAGGTTAGTAAACAGTATTGCACTATATTTCCGTACACGAGGCAGTTGTCTCCATCATATGCTACGAGGTGATGTTGTGAGCTGTTAGAAAGAGGAGCTTAGAATGAGTGCTTTTGTTAAGATCTTTAGGCAACATATTGTCTTAAACAAATGTGACCTTCCATAGGAAAACACGTCTTATCGAACATTTCAATTTGGGCCAAATGGTGTTTCAAACGCCCTCAAATGGCATTTGCAAAGGGTTTGGAAAAAGTTTGAAACGCTTTTAAAAGGGTTTGTAAAGCGTTTGAAAGGGTTTGGTAGGAGTTTGTAAAGCGTTTGAAAGCGCTTTAAGGGAGTTTGTAAAGCGTTCGAAAGGAGTTTGTAAACCTTTTGAAAGGAGTTTGTAAAGCGTTTGAAAAGAGTTTGCAAAGGGTTTGAAAAGAGTTTGCAAAGGGTTTGCAAAGCGTGTGCATGGGCTTTCCGAAGGGTTTGCAAAGAGTTTGAAATCGTTTGCCTAAGGGTTTGTATGCTAATAAAAGCCATCTTAGTTATAATTTTCATAAAACCTCAGTACGTTAAACCCTTCGGAGCGTTTTTATTCGGCTTCGGTGGTTTTGATAATCGGTCGTTTGCTTCTAATAGTGATCCCGTACAAAACTTCTGAGCAAGACACGGTCGAGATTCTGGTCCTAAAAATGTCTCGCTAATGAGCGAGACAGAACCTGATCATAATCAGGCTGACAGGGGCAATAAAAATTGAACGATAAGGTCATTCATACATGCAACAATTCGTATATTAATCAAACTTTCGGTGTGTTGATCTACTTAATTTTGACAATCATCAAGCTAAAGTTACAAGCTCACCTCAATGATCAAGCCTTAACTACTTCCATTTCTTGTGGTAGTAAAATTACACTAGCTGCATATTAACACGAAATCCCTTCATTTTAAAATTATCTCTTCAAGAACATCGAAACCCTTTCAGCACAAACACACCGCCGTTACACATTCCATTCCAAATCACAGACACGGAAGAAGATTTTCTTCCTCCAGCAAAGAATGAGTTGATGTTTTCCCGACACAAACACTGCACAAAAAGAAGACACGATGAGATTTTTCCGCTTTCAAAGAATCGGTCGAGTTCTTCAACAGGTGCAGAACTTGATATGTTTATTCAGCGTGGACCAATCAATTGAACTCTCGTATTATCTCAAATGACTTCAAGATCAGGTTTCAAGTTGCGTTGTCACAAAATGGCCAAACAGTTTTTACCCTTTTACTGTTCTTCACATGTATCAACACCCACACCTCCTTTGTTAAACATTGATATTTTGGTGTTTCATTGATATTTCAGTGTTTCCATGAAGTAACTGTTATGGAAGACGCTGTCACCTGAGTAGACCCAAAAGCCTACAACACTTCACCACTCTGTAAAACATCTCGTGTGTAGCACTGGAAATTTGAACAAATTTATTTTGTAATTTTTACTTGGTCGTATTTTGGCTTTAATTCCTTGGAAATGACTACTTGAGTATTCTAAGAAGCCAAAATTCCAAGCTATAGTTATGAAGTTCAGCTTCATGACCACGCAAGGCCAAGGCTTGCGCTTCGTTTTGTCAAGTAGCTGTTTGATAGATGTTTGATACTATCACCACCGGCATTTCGAGAATGTTTACAAGTACATGTTTTTCTAAGACTTCTAATTCAATAAATCGTCTTCATGTGACATGTTTTTATCCTCATCAGGCATAAGAGGCAGTATATTTATATCTGTTTACAATTAGCGTGCTTTGTTTGGAAACCAGAGCATTTTGAATTTCAGGGTTATGGAGCTGGCGTGACACAAGGCTATGATTGAGTTTGTTGAAAAATATATACTTATCTCATGATTTTGAGCCTTTTTAGAAGTTAGAGCATTAGGAAAACTGCTTATATAAATGCTTGTTTGTTTAGTACTGATAATCAGTCGCCTAGAAAGCCAAAGTAAGTTCTAGATGTTTACACTATATTCTGGCCACCATATTGGTGTACCACGGATGTACGCACACCAACATGGCGTTCTCTTACTGGACTCTGTAAATTTCTGGGAAACATTTGCGACGAATATCTGAAGTTTGGGGAAACGCACAGGCCTAAAACTTGGGGAAGTGTCTTATTTAGTTATCTTCTACAGCGTACATCACAATTTCTTACCTTTTTCCATTGGTTGGCTTTGGATTTATTTATTTTTTTATTGCATGACAGTGAAAACAATCTGTACCCTTCGAAGAACAAAACAGCAACTGTGGAATATTTTTTTTGCAAAATGATAAAATGTGTTTTTTAGTTCATTATTTTTGTACATGTTCTCACCTTCCTCTGATATAAATCCATGCCATTCCTTATTTTTTGATCGGGATCGTTTGCGGTCCAATATGGCATCATTTCTGGTCCGGGATCATTTGCGGTTCAATTTGGGGATCATTTGCGGTCCTGGATCATTTGCAGACCCGTACAGGATGCCTGTCAACAAACTTTGTCAGAACCTCCGTGAGTTTGTAACATTTGCCTATAAAGCAACGATTACATGCTGAACTTCAAATTTTCATTTGTATTTAAAAAGTCAATGCGTGACAAAATGCTAAGATTGGTTGGCATTTGTTCAATGTGTTATAAGGCAAACCGCGCGATACACAAAGTGCTTACAAGCACGACATGAAAATGCCGCTTGTGTCTCAAAGCTAAATAGCGTCTTTTGTTCTCTTTCACGAAAAAATAAACGCTAATGAAGCAACACACGTGGCACAAAACAGCAGTCAAAGCATTTTCAAAAAAATTGCACTAACATGAAACTAGTTTGACTTCTGTTGCCAACTTTCCTTTTTCCTTTAAAAAAGAAGAGAAAGAAAACATGCGTGTGTGACTTGAAAAAATACAAAGTGGAAAGATTACTCCATGTATGTCTTGTGTTTGCAAGTTGAATCACTCCCACCTTGTTTTCTTTCACGAAAAAAAAAACGCTAATGAAGTGACACGTGCGGCACATGAAACAGCAGGAAATGTGTAACCAAAAAACATGCCATTAATATAAAACTAGCAACATAAGACATTTTCTTAAGAGGTTGACTTGTTCCTTCCTTTTTCCTTAAATAACACACACGCACGCGCGCGCCTTAAAAATAGTGGTGAAAGGATTACTTGTGTTTAGAAGTTGAATCACTCCTGCCTTGTTTTCTTTCACACATTCTTTGTTTTCTTTTATGAAACACCCTAATGAAGTAACACGCATGGCACACAAATCACAAATTGTATATTAAACAATAGCCTCGTTTTCAATAGCTATGGATGTTGTTTACGCAATCTTCTATCAAACTCTATTTGAGTGAATCACATACTTGTGAAGTAGCTTTGTTGTATGTTATAAAAATTCAATTTTTTTTTTTGGCTTCTATTATATTGGAAAGTAATTTAAAAGCAGTCACACAACTTTTGAATGAAAACAATAACTGTTTGTCCACAATGCTAAACATTTAAGTGGGCTATCACTATAAATTAGACCAGGAACCTGCATGTGCACAGTTAGAATACGCTTGTACTCGAAACACGAATATTCGCGATCAACATGGGAAAAAACGACCAGATTCTGATACAGTGGGTGACGAAAGATAAGTGGAATGGAGTTAAGCAAAATGCCAAAAGAAAGGATATTAAGCCTGAAGGAGGAGCGTTGCGTTCTGGACAAGAAGTAAAGCTGAAGTGGAGCAACCACTGGTACAATGTTATTGTTTGCGAAGATTGGAGTCCCAAGAAGAGAAAAGGTTTTTTTTTATTGACACTAAGTTAATTTCTCTTCCTCAAGGTGAATTCCACTTACGGCAAAATCCGTTTTTGGTTTTTGTGTTTTTCTTAAAATCCAAATCTGAATTTCCCAATCGAAAACACCGTGAATTGATCATGATGTTAATTCAAAAATTTGTCTCATAGAAAGTTTTGTATTTGAATTTCAGTTCGATAATCAAATTTAATCGATCGATAACTGCACGTAGATCATGGTTGGGTAGGATAATTCAGTAATTTCTTTCTCTTTTTTTCACAGCCAACTCTGATGTTATTGTCAACAAAGAGAACATGCCTGCAAGCAATGCATCGCAGACTACTGGTGAAAGTGAACGGTACCAGCAGTTTCTAGATGAGCAAAACACGCGAGTGAATGGCTGGGGAGAGGAAAGGAGAAAGAGACTTGCCACTGAACAAACCACTGCACCTAACGTCCGACTGCTCCAAACAGTAGTTGACAAGTACTTCCATTGGACAAGTTCAGCTGAAGTACAAGGTCAAGTTGACTACGATGCCGATTCTTATTCGTCAGATTCTGATAGCACTTGCTCAGAGCATGACACTTCTTCTGTAGGCCGAGATGATTGCTCACCGGGACACAACTGCCTTGATCTCAGAGACAGTGACAGCGATGAGCTACAGACAATCAGAAACTTTCTGAGTAATGGATGCAGTTGTCAGTTTGGGCCGAAGATGCAACATTGCAGTTCAGAGTTCTCTTTCAGCGATGTTCTCGAAAGCCATGCAAACTGTTCACAGTTGAGTAAGAAAAAATTAGATTTAATTGTTCTTTCTCATTTACATTGCCACTTGCATAGGGACGAAGTTAAAGGCAGAAAGCAAAAGCGGACTGCTTGTAACTTTTATTTCATGGGCCGCCAAATCTGTAAAAAAACGTACTTATTTTTGCATGCAGTTGGTAGGGAGCGATATTCAAATCTGTGTGAACATTATAGGGCCTATGGTCTTACTTTATGTGTTCACGGAAACAAAGGTAGGCTGCCTAAAAAGACCTGCTCTTTTGAGGCTACTAAACAAGTTTCGACGTTCATCAGCAACTATGCTGAAGAACATGCGCTTGTTTTGCCCGGCCGTGTTCCTGGCTTCAAGCGTACTGATGTGCAACTTGCCTTCTCACATGTCAAAAGCTTCTGTTTGGCGTGTTTATTCAACTGCAATGGAGGCACAAAGTCAAACACCTACTGGGTACTCAAAGTTCGTGGAACTTTGGAATCAGCTAACTCCACATGTAGTTATCATGCGGCCAATGAGTGATTTATGTTTTACTTGTCAACATAATAACACTCAAATTGTCCTATCAGCAAATCTTCCTGAGCACGCGAAATCAGCAGTCGTACGCGCTCAGGAAGAACATTTGTTTAGGCCAAGTAGTGAGCGAAGCTTCTACAGAACTACTGTAAAAGCCATAGAGCCTACTGCACACCAGGTTCTGACTGCAAACAAAGGGATCGTTCCAAAGAACAACCCTCCTTGTTCTTTGAAGGACAAGATGCATTATTCGTACGATTATGCACAACAAGTCCACTATCCAAGTAATCCCTTGCAGCCGGGACCATTTATTTCAAAACACCACGGAAATGTGCTATTTTTGGTATCTGCTGCAAAGCGATTCCTCATCAAGTAAATTTCTTAGTTGACGAGTCAGTTCTCACAGGTAAGGGAGCCAACAGTACTATCAGCTTGGTTCATTACTATTTTGGGAAATTTGGGCTTGGCAAAACAGATGCCTACATTCACGCGGACAACTGTTCTGGTCAAAATAAAAACAATTATTTTCTTTGGTACTATGCCCGGAGAATAATTGTTGGTTTGCACTGGAACATTCTGTATTCATTTCTGGTTGCTGGTCACACCAAGTTCTCTCCAGACTGGTGTTTTGGCTTGGCTAAGCAGGCGGTCCGAAAAACTTTTATTTCGGACCTATTCGAGTTGGCCCGTACGATTGACAACTCGACTGTCACAGGCGTGAATGTCACACAACTCTGTGGACTTCAGGATGGTTCAGTTATAGTTCCTACTTACGACTGGGTAAGTTTTCTTGATCCCTACTTCAAGAAATTGCCAGGAGTAAAGGGCTGTCATCATTTTCGCTTCAGTAAAGACGTGCCAGGGCGGGTTTACTGTAAGCGTTATGCCGACTCTGAAGAAGTAGAGTTTGACTTACTAAAAGATCAAGCAAAACTTCCACCTTATATGTTTCCTCCTGTCATAAAACCATTAGGCCTGGATTTAGAAAGGAAGAATTATCTGTATAAGGAAATTAGACAATTTTGTAAACCAGATTCACCAAAACCTTGATGCGTCTTAGTGAAAGAATTGGAGCTACTAATTGCAACTCTACATGAATGGCAACATGTAGTGTCAATTATAAATTTCAGGTTGTTCGAATCAATGAACGTCGAAACTGAAGATGTGGGATAGTTTACAATAGATAAGCTTAGTAAACGTTCCGGGTAAATACCGCAGGCATACTTTTGACAATTTCGGCAAGGCACAAGCTTATTTCTGAATTTGTAAACATATTTATGTAGTACATTTTAAAAATAACACCCAGTTGTTTGATGTAGCGAATTCGTGACAAGGTTCATTCGCGAAATCTGTCAAGCGTAAACAATCACGATCGTCCAGCTATTATGCAAATTTCGGCTTGTCGGTTTGTGTTCGCTGCGCAATGTTTGGATCGAAATTTCGACAAATGCTCAAATAATATTTAAGATGTAAAATTTAAAATTTATCTTTTACCTCTCTCTTTGTGTCTGCGAGAAAACTACGGTGAACATTTGCTTGTATGACCGGCAAGAAGTTTTCATTCATGTCAAATCAGCTGATAAATCGTAAACACAGGCGACCAAAACACAAACTGACATTGCGCGCTCGTGCATTCTAAATACATTTCTGCACTTTCCCATCATACTGAATAACTATATATAAATCTTTTTATCTTGCTACTTATGTTAAAAGAACAGTTAATTACTGACCATAAGGTATTGAAAACTAATCATTGCTAAGCGCATTTTATTCCTTGCGGACTGGTTCTGCCGACGCTCAAGAGAAGCGTTTGCCAAGGGTTTGCGAAGCGTTTGAAAAGGGTTAGCGAAAAGTTAGCCAAGGGTTTGTGAAGCGTTTGAAAAGGGTTTGAGAAGCATTTGCAAAGGGTTTGAGAAGCGTTTGACACGCTTTGCAAACTGTTTGACAGGCATTTGCAAAGGGTTTGAAAAGCGTTTGAAATGCTTTCCAAGCGTTTGTAAGGAGTTTGCGAAGGGTTTGCAAAGCGTTTGAAAAGAGTTTGCGAAGCATTTGAAACGCTGTCAAACCCCGTTTGCGAGGCATTTCAAATGCCCTAAAAACGCTGTTTTCAATAAGACGTGTTTTCCTATGGAAGGTCACAAATAGTGAAATTTTCCTCTAACTTTGGGGCATTGCTTCTTTTGAAAGCAAGGGGGGAGTGCAGGTAGTAGTTAATTTCGAATCTTTACGTTTTATCTACACTTTCACCTAGGTCTGCCTACGGGGACATGTTAGTGATTAAAGAGGCACTGTATGAAATTGTAGTCATTGTGTTAGGGACAGTTGATAACCTTGTTAGGAGTGTAAAAGTTTATGGAGCTGACCAATTTGTATGGGTGTAAATTGTGGATTTTAGGAGGCTAGGGAAAGAAATGTAAACTGGGGAATATACAGCATATGGTCTCCATTTCCCTTGCAAAAATTATAATAACTTAAAAGTTGTGACAATCTCAAGGCTGGATAGGGAGTAGACTTGGCAGGGAGGAGGTGTAGGGGGGGAACAGTGATACATGTTTAAATCTGCGTTACAGAACTCTTGAACAGAACAAATCATCCAATCCTTTCCTTAGTTCTTTATCTTGTTTTTAGCAACTGACTTCCCGGGCTCCACCAACTGCAATGAGTTCGATGGGTTTGGCCGAACGTGGGGCAAGTAAACAAGAAAGATCTCAAGGACTAATTTTTGTACTGATGTAGTTGTATTTTAAGTTTTTTACGACTTATCCCCAGGACAGCAATAAGGGTTTGCCTGCAGCTCTCCCTGAAGTGATTGCCTCTCTTGTAACAGTTAAAATGACTCCGGAAAAAGTCGGTGAGTCTTGGCTTTGTCTGCTGAGATGATGAAGCAATTCTTTTCTCTCTTTCACCTCTTTTTATTACTAATTTGCTCCAAACTTCAAGAGTTGTGGATACAGTCCTGTCATTTTGTGTTTATTAAATAAGTGTATGATCAACCTTGACTGATCTGTATGTTTGCACTAACAATATTTCTGTAGTCACTTCTAACAGTTAGTGACATTAGCAGTTTTTTTCTGTCGTTTGATGGTAAATTTGCGTACTTTAAAAGTAAGGCTGTAGAAGGATGTTTTTATTTGACTATTTCACCAATATTTTCTGGTTAAATTACCTACAGCTGTAAAGTTATCCTGTGCAGTTTGTCTGAGTGATTTTGAGGGTGACCTGTCCAATGAACTACCTTGCAGCCATGTATTTCGCATGAACTGCATTACAACATGGCTGAAAATGGTAAATGCAATAATATTTGCGTAATTAATAGACAAACAGGCAGATTGACAAACAGACGGGCAATTTATTTCAACATGGTATCTCTTCAATTGCAAAGAACTAAGTTTTAAAGATAATTATTACTCGGAAGAGTTATTACAGTTAAGTTTTTAATTGTAACATTTCCTAACTGACTGACTGACTACCCAAGAGCCATTAAGCTAGTTTTATTTGTAGCCTTAAATTTTTTTCTTGAAAGAAAGCTACAGTTGATTTTGTGCATTCTCGTGTAAACAAGTGAGGCGAAATACAACCCTTTCGCAGATAATCAACAGACTACTTGAACATAGTTTGAGGTTCCTTGGCACTGTGTGAGGATTAGTACGAAGAAAGTAGTGTTGATAAGGCACACTGAAGGGGGGAGGCTCAACTTTGTGGCAAATAAAGGTTGATTAAACTTTTTGGACTTTTGTTGTCAATACAGTAAGTGTTTTCTCGCTGATATAGCGGCAGCACCTTTTGTCAAAACTCCTGATAGAGGCCTTTTTTGTGGAATGTAGCGGAAAAAACATTGAAGGACTAGACAGGGTAAAATTTCTGATGGCTGCAAATTCAATATCTATATGGGGGAGAGTTGTATTTAAGATTAAAGATGCTTTCTTTTCTCTGTAACATGCCACTTGTCCAATGTGCAGGCATGAGCTACCACACTGAAGATAAATTGTAAATTGTAAATAATGTTAGAAACAACTGTAAATTGTAAATGTTAGTATTGTAAGTTTTGTTAGTATCGTTACATTGTAAGTTACGTTAACATTGTAAGTAGTAGGTAATTTTTGTATGTAATGAAATGTAAGTTATTGCATTAATAAAATTTAAAAAAACTGTAAATTTAATTTTAACTGTAGTTTAGGAAGTTAGTTAAAAGTTAATGTACTAGAAGTAATCATAGATTATGAGTGCATTCGTGTAAAGGTGTTTAGGCAAGGTTGACATTCTGGTCTATTGGAAAGGTGTACAGGTACATGCAAAGCTAATGAATTTGGGTGGGCCATAGGAACAAATACATTGTGTAGCACATTTGCATATATCTACTTTAGAAAAGGGTACTGTTAGATTAGCTTAGCTCTGGTTTGTCATTCGTGAGGTAGCACGTGTAGTTTGTTTTGTGGTAAGTTTGTCAGGGTATATGGTAAATTGTTGTACATACCTGAAAGATTGTTATAAGGACAGAATTGGTTATTAATGGTAATTGTAGAAGAGCAGTTAAGACAATTATCACAGTCTAAAGTGCAGTTAACGAGTACTTTTAATTGTGAATTGGAACTTGACCTGAACAACTTGAACAAAATAATAAACAGTAGAGTAGTTATCACAGAGGGTGAATTCCAAAAGTATTTGTATAGTTTACATTGAACTATAACTCAACAACTTCAACAAAATTATATGTACTATGTTCATTTTGTATGGTGGAAATTGACTTGTTGACAAGTCAGCTTTAGTTTAAAAGGTAGCAGAGAAACCTTTTGTGACATAGAAATGTGTCCAATGAATATCACTGTTTGCTTTTTCTCATATGTACTTGATGCAGGATAAATAATTGTACCATCAGGTTTATTAAAATCAGACTCAGTAATATGAATGACACAGTTGTGTGAGTTTGCTTCTGTCTGAATAATTATATTGTCACACCATGTGCCTGCATTTGACATTTGTTTTAAACAATTTTCCCAAGTGTCATCAACAATACTTTCAACACACAACTCTGGGTGATTATTTAAATGGCCTATTCCTGACAAATGAATTTGAAAGTGTAAATCAGCAGTTCCACAAAGCTGATGAGAAACTGATTCAAAAAAACAATCACCACTGCCACCAACATCATGTGGCATTAAACTGATGCTTTTAAGTTTATCAGATAGATGATCCTAGGGCAAGATGCCTCTAACACTCTCATCGGGGAAAACACCTTTTAAAGTAGACGTAATTGTGGAATTGACACGTAGCTGTCAGCAGCGTTTTGAAATGCTTGTACAGCCTCCATTTAATGTCCACTAGAGTGCTTGAAGCTAACTTGCACTAGACCAACAGGATGTGGTTCGTCTGTCCTGATCTTGTACACTGGAAAAGAGTGCTGTAATAGCAAATCAAGGTATGTTAAATTCATTATTATGATATATTGAAGCAAGTACAAAAACATTAAATGCTTTAAACCACAATTGCTTCTCTCTCTTGCTAGATACTGGGCCCTTGTTTTCCCTTAAGTTTTTTTTTTAATTCAAATTGTTTTCCTGAATTTTATTTTATCTAGCTTTCGTTGAGTAGAGCGGTATAGCAGTAGAGAACTAGTAACAAACTAAAGTAGAGTATAGTAGAGTAGCGTGGTGTAGAGTAGAGCAGAGTAGCTTTTCGTCCATCATTTTTTGGGACATTTGTCATAAATGGCCGGATTTATACTAGAGATGGATCATCTGCCTGGGATGAACTTGAGCAAAGAACAATAGTTTGTCCAATAATTCGTCTGTGTATAAATACGGGCAAACAGACAGATCATCCGTCAAGAGAAATTATCGTGATAGTTCATCTTGAACCACATACTCTTGTGATAATCCGTCTAGATGGATGTCCGTCTTTGTATAAAAATACAGAAATTCAGAATTTGATGCAGATTCAGAAGACGATTTTGATCCAGATACATTCTCAAAACATAAGAGTTGGAACTGTGTTGCTCCATACAGTGCCCTCTTCCCATGTACAGGCTTGTGTAATGGGTAACAAGTTAATTGTTACTTCACATAAAAAAACAAGGCAAACAATTGATCTCGTCTTTAATAGATCTCCTCAGATGAATAGAAACATACACATATGAAAACTGTGCTAATTTCAAAACAACCACCCTGGCACTTTTCCACAAAAATACACTGGCTCACCCACCTTGCAGGAATGTGATTTGACCAAACATTTTACAATTTTTGCTGTGCTTAAAATAGATTTCAATATTAATAGTCCAAAATATATGGATTTTTATATTGGAGCAAAGAGGGGATTTAAGATATATTACGGTTTCAAAAAGGCAAATAAGACCATTCCATATTTGGAGATAGATTTCAAAGGAAAATTTAAATATCTGATGCTAACAGGAGATAATGCCAAAGATGTCAACAAGCAGATCATGATTTGGAGTACCAAAGTGGGAAACAAATTGAGCACAAATATTGCTGGAATAGATCCAAAAGAAATCACAGAGTCACAACCCCAAAGCCAAGAAACAGAAAACATTCACTTCTTTTCAATTAAATCTGCTTATCTCCTCAGATTGGGTTTTACAACTAACTCTTATGCAATAGGTGGAGATGCATTTAATGCTGTAGTATCAGCAGAAAAAAGTTAGAGACATATTTTGGATTAGATTAAACAATCTAAACCATATATATGAAAGCATCAAAAACTATTTTCAATTTCAATCATATTGACAATAATTTAACCGAGGCTGAGATATCAGAGTTGAAAGCTTTATACAGATATCACCAGAAAAAATACTGGCTATTCAAGACGACATACCAATATTTTTTAAAAAAATGGACCTGGCATGTAAAATTGGATCTGTTGGACTGATAGCAGCAGGGACAATAGTGGGAGCCGCAACACTGAACCCCATTGTTCTTGGGACAATACCAGGTGCTGGTCTTATTCTGACTGCATTCACTGAGGCCAAAATTATAATAGAAAGATTGAGATGTGTAAATATTCCCATACACACCATATGAAAAAATATTGACTGACATAAGGTCATTCCTGAGAGGATTAGAATTCGATGAACGATTTTTAGACTACATCAAAGTTGTAAATGAAATTATAATAGATATGTGTCCATTATATGACAAGTTTGAGGATAAATACAATAAATTGTCGAGGAAAAGGTTGTTGTTATTCATCATGGTAGATGCAATAATAAAGTGTATTATCGTTTGTCTCACGATGTAGTCACTTGAGATGTAGATCGCGACGTTTCGACTGCTTACTGCTAGTCTTCTTCAGGCGATAAGGTCGACTGATTGCACAGTATCATTTATATCACAAAGGACGGCTGTGATTGGTGCATTTCGATCCTCCTATTGTTCCATTGTTCCGGCGAGTAGCTGTTCCCTCAGTGGTCCGTTGTTGTACCGTTCTCCTGTTGTTGTGTTTCTTGATCGTGGGTATCCATGCTTCAGGAATTTCAATTCCACTATCCCTGTTGATGTTGTTAGGGTGAAGTCTTATGTGAATAGCTTCCTTGACCCTATGTGTACCAGTGAGGATCTCGATCAATAAACTTGACCTCATTCCAGATAGGATAGTGGCCGGTCTTGTGGGTGTGTTCAGAAACGGCGGAGGTCTGGGTACGGGCGAGTTGTATATCCCTGTCGTGTTCTTTGATCCTCTCCTGCATAGATCTCCCTGTTTCCCCGATGTAGACTTTGCCGCACTCACAGGGAATCCTGTAGACAACACCATCTTGTTTAGCCGGGTTGACGGTGTCCTTTGGTCGCACTAAGTGTGACCGAAGTGTTGTGTCGGACTTAAAGACGGTGCGAATGCCTTGTTCTAGGCAGCGGCGGGGAGAGACTCCGAAACTCCTTGGACATAAGGTAAAACAGCGGTGGATTTAAATTCAACGACAGGCTCTCTTCTTGGGGTTGTTCGTGCCTTTGTGATCTTCTGTACAAAAGAGGAGGGATATCCGTTAGAAACAAGTACAGATGACAGATGTTTCTTCTCTCCAGCGATTACTGATGGTTTGGTGACGAGACGTTTAGCCCGGTCGTACAGACACTTCACAATACCGCGCTTTACTGACTGAGGGTGGTGTGAATCATACGCTAGGTACTGATCACTATGTGTTGGTTTCCTGTAGACACTGGTGGTAAGGCGGCCATTAGGTTCTCTGTAAACTGACGTGTCGAGAAAGGCGATCTTGTTGTTGTTCTCGATCTCCATGGTGAAATGGATTGATGGTTGTTGACTGTTCAGGTGTTGCAGGAAGACGTCAACTCTATCCCGATCCAGGATGGTGAAAGTATCATCTATGTAGCGTTTCCAGATCTTAGGCTTGTAAGGTGCGGACTCTATTGCTTGTTCTTCAAATATCTCCATGTAGAGATTAGCAATAACCGTGGATACAGGGCTCCTCATGGCTGTGCCATCTCGTTGTTCGTAAATCGATCTGTTGTACTGGAAGTACGTAGATCTTAATACGAAATTCAAGAGATCCGCGATTTGAACTGGTGTAAGTGTCGTGTGGTCAGCCAGGCCTGCGTCGTTCTCCATTTTTTGTAGCGCGGCTTGTATGGTGCCCTCGATCAGTACGTTGGTAAACAGTGACTCTACGTCGAAAGACACCATGATCTCGTGGTCCTGGATCTCTTCACTGGCGATGATGGAGGCGAAGTCAGTTGAGTTCTTCACTGTGAAGTTTGAGTTACCTGCAAGAGGAGACAGTACATTAGCCAAGAAAGCAGACAGGTCGTACGCAAAGGTGTTGACACACGACACAATTGGCCTAAACGGTGTGTCGGCCTTGTGGATCTTCGGCAAACCATAGATCCTAGGTGGTTGTTTGTGTCGGGGTCTGATCTTATTATAAACCGCCTCTGATATGTGTCCACTCCGTTTTAGGGTTAGCAGCTTCTCAGATAGCTTCCGGGTCAAGCAGTCTCTCGGATCTTTGTTGAGCAGCTGGTACGGTCCGGAATCAATTAGCGCTGATATTTTTGCGTGGTATGTGTCAGCGTCTAGGATTACGCTGGCGTGCCTTTGTCGGCCAGAAGGACCATGATGGAGTTGTCCTCTTTTAAGCTTTTAAGAGCCTCCTGTTGCTCCTTCGTGATGTTGGGCGTGGGTGGTTGTGCCTGTTGAAGGATGGTGTTGACGGATCTCCTGACTGTGTCTGCTCGCTCCGCATCTAGTGGCCTGACTGCTGACTCAATCTTGGTGATGATCTCGGTGGCTGAAGAAGACTAGCAGTAAGCAGTCGAAACGTCGCGATCTACATCTCAAGTGACTACATCGTGAGACAAACGATAATACACTTTATTATACAATAAATTGTTCACAACTGAATAAGATTAAGGGGCCTGCCTTACTTCATTTTGTCAAAAAAGTTTAAAATTTTGAAAAATTTTATTAAGGGCTGTTAGTGTTTCAGTATTAAAGAAACTAATGCAGGAAGAATTTTTTCGATTTTCCAGGTTTTTATCATTTTTCCGAGGAGTTTGTGCGGTATCTCGTTGCCATGGCAACGAACGTTGTTTATTAGTAAATAAGGCGCTCTGTATTGTGCGAAATGGATCAGAACTGGAAGGAAAACACAGCGTTTGCTTCCTAAAAGGACTGGGCCCAAGTGAATACAGTTTGTGTGTGCTACAGAGTACCAAGCCACTCGATTTGTTTTCTCAACGTGTTCATGTCTAGACTATGAGTAGTCCCTCTTTCGCTTAGTCTGTCGTGCATGACGCGAAAGAAAACCGTGAGAAAAAAATGGCCACGCGAAATCCTGGAGGCGAGTAGCACGCGAAAGGAGGGACTACTGCCTAAGCCCAAGAGTTTGAATTATGTGTTGCTCTCACAACGCAAAAATATGATTGGCTTATGTTAGGAGCGTTGACGTGTTGTCGACATTTTGGAATCAGAGCAAATCGAAGCGGTACCAGAGCAAATCAAAGCGTTAGAATCGCGCTTCGCAAACCGTGATGTTCTTGCAAAGCTTTGGAAAGATTTAAATTTATCCAGTGTTTTGTTTGGCAAAGCTTTCTACCTCCACCCCGACTGCGAGCATGTTAGTGATTTCACTGCTCAACAGCATCGTCTAAGTCAGCGAATATAAATTCACTGAGCTTGGCCTTTCTGCCGTCTATTTGAAAGATTAAACCGGACTCTCACTTGACTCCGGACATTCACCTGAAATTTTCCGCTGCTATCGGCAAACATTTCACCGCAGTTGGATGATCTCCTATGTATAATGTATAATGTAAATTCTCGGTTGAAACTCTGTTGAAATTTTCACAATAACTTCTAGACAAAAATCGTTACAAGAGGCCTCATTCGCTGTCTTCTTTTTAAAACTTCTTTGACAGTTTCGCTGAACGAACACTGAACGAAGATATACTTCTCACGGCATATGTTTTTGCCTGGCTACTTGAAGAGTAGAGTAGTGCAATTTTATTCAGATCTCCCAGGGCTATTGATAGCGGGCGATAATAAAAGGACATCAAGATGAGAAATCCTACACCGAAATATCACTTGGCTGTGAAAGGGCAAACTCTTGGGCTTATGCGGTAGTCCCTTCCTTTCTTTCGCGTCACGCACGACCGACTAAGCGAAAGAGGGACTACTCATAGTCTAGTTCATGTCAAAATCATCGCTTGGGTTCAATTCTAGAGAATTTTTCTATTGTTTAGCTTTTAAAAAATGTCTCCGAAGTTCCGTTCTCAGAAAAGAAAGAAGAGGAAGTTTGCTGGCAACCAGTTTACTGCCCCAGGTCATTCTTTTTCGAACGAATTGCTTGGCGAAACAAGTCAAAACAAAGATGGCGGCAAGAAGTTGTCAACGGAAACTGCCTCAGAGGAGAAGATTGTTAGTGGAAAGCGATGGCAGTCTGATCTCAAAGAAGATGAATCAGAAGAAGAAATTTATGATCTTGAAGAAGATTGGTCAGGACGGCGAATTTTTGATGTCAAAAGCCTTGTTTCGGCGATTGGGCAAGCTGCGGTTTGCAAAAAGTGCAAAGAAGGCTCTCTGCTTCTTTGCGAGGATGGAAGAATGGGATTGGCATCCCAGATGACCTTCAAATGCATTAAATGTGGCAAAGAAACCTCCTTTAGTACTGATTGCAAGACAGGACAGTTTTCCCCAGTAAATAGGAGTGCTCTTTTTGCTTCCAAGTTAATTGGACGAGGTTATGTAGCATTGTCAAAGATATGCAGTACTTTGGACATCCCTGGGCCCATGGCCAAAAGAAGTTACAAGAAGCATTCAAAACATATCAAGGATGCGGCTATTTTGGAAGCTAAGGAGAGCATGAGTGCAGCTGTCAAGGAGATAAGGGAGATAAACAATTGTGGAGATGATCTGGCTGACATTGCCATCACCATTGATGGTACATGGATGAAAAGGGGGCATAGTTCCCTTTATGGAGCTGTGTTTGCCCTTTCCTGGCAAACTGGCAAAGTCATTGACTATGAAATAAAGTCAAAATTTTGTTATGAGTGTAACTACTGGACAAGCAGGACGAGAGACCCTTGCAGGATTACCTTCGTTGGAAATCGTCTCATGTCTGCGACATTACCCATGAAGGATCAACAAATTCAATGGAAATGCAATGCACTGTTGACATTTATTCTCGAACCATTGAGCAAAACAAGCTGAGATATGTCACCATGATTTCAGATGGACATTGCAAAAACCATGCCAGTGTTGTGGAACTGAAACCTTATGGTGACATTGATATTGCGAAGGAAGACTGTGTTGGTCATGTACAGAAGAGAATGGGGCGAAGGCTTCGTGATCTCAACAATATGTACAAGGGGAGGAAGCTTGAAGACGGAAAGACTATCGGAGGGAGAGACTGTTTGACTGACACTAAAATTGACTTGTTTCAGAAATACTATGGCCAGGCCATACGGAGCCACAAGCAAAACAAAGAGGGAATGAGAAGAGCAATCTGGGCCATATTGTACCACTCTGCTTCCTCAGATGAAAACCCTCAACATGACTACTGCCCAGAGGGTGAAACTTCATGGTGTGGGTGGCAGCAGGATCAGACAAAAGGAACTGATAGTTACCAACACAAGTCTCCCTTGGCCCCAGCTGTAGTGGAAGTGATCAAGCCAACTTTTGAAGCCTTATCTGCAAATGACTTGCTGGATCGCTGCCTTGAAGGGGCTAATCAAAACCAAAATGAGTCCCTGAACTCTGTTGTTTGGGGCTTATGCCCAAAAGATTCATTCGTTGGCCTGAGTTCTGTGGAGACAGCATGTGCCTTGGCTGTGGCACATTTTAATGATGGTCCACACACTACTGCAAACATCATGAGAAAGTGTGACCTCGATCCAGGACAGTATGTTTCTGAAGCTGCTGACAAGGAAGACAGTAAACGCACATACCATGCAAGAAAAAAGTCACGAGTCAGTGCCTTGGAAGCAAGACAGCAAAGGAGGAGTGACAGAAGGCATGAGGAGGAACATAACATTGAAAGAGAGGGAGACACTTATGTTCCTGGAGGATTTTGAGAGACATTGTCGCAAGTGAAAGTTTTCCTTGATTTTCTCAAAAACACTTTTCGGGCCAAATTAGACACCGTTTGGCAAATGTAGATGCAAAGGTTTTAAGAAAAGTACCCATAAACCATACATTTTTAGAATCTGTGATAAATTTTCTGTGCAATGAACCTTTAACAGTCTTTATTTTTGATAACCAGAAATGTTGCTAGCTTTTTCAAAGTTGTATTGTTAGGCTATTTTGGGGGCTTATAATTCATCCCGTCATTTCATCACTGTAAATTAGGGTAGCAATGCAGTTCTTAGGTTTGTTGCACAGAGTTACGTTTACTCTTGCTTGAAAAGATTTAATTGGCCCTCTATATAATAAAGTAAATTTGGCACTGTTGCCAGAAGATGAGTGATTGTGCAATTAGGGACCTGGGTGTATGGGGGGCAGTATGCTTTCTGGATTAAACAATTGCCATTTTTCAATTTCCAGTGTGATAGAGTATTTTTTGCAGTTTAATTTGATGTATAGATGATTGGTATATCTTTTAAAGCTTGCGAGAGCACTCTGTTCATAAAATGTATGAAAATGAAGGTAGGCTACCCCCTTAATTATTTTATTCCAATAATATTCATACATCAGCAAAGTTTTTTTGGTCCTCGTTATTTTTATTTTATCAGTTGGTAAGTCCAAGATTTCGAAATTTTTTTGCAGAATAAAATTAATGTTGATCATTCGTTTAAAATGACCACTAATTTGTGGCAGTATCTTGTCTATTTTTCGGAGAATATCACATATTCTATTATGATTTTGTACTAGCATTTGCCAACCATTTTGACTGCATATATCATTCAAGATATTATCGAAATTATATTTTCTTTGGTAAACTAATATCTTAATAAACCTATGTTCATTTCATAAAAATCAACGAATTCTAATGTTGTACCATAACTATGAACTGAACCACAATTACAGCATACATTCACGCATTTGTTATTGATAATGTCTTGTTTTTTACAACAAGGAATTATTTTAATTGTTGGTTGCTGTAATCCTTCATCACAAATTGGACAATCAATGTAATCCATTTTGATCATTTCTTCGTTGATAACATTTCCACAATTAAACTTATTTGTTTCACTCAATTCCATCACCAGTAATATATACTGTTTTATCTCCAAGTATTTTCAGTCTGAATCAGTTTCTTCATAGTCTGCTGGTAACCATTCTTCACCCGAAGATTGAGAATCCCAGGTTGAACTCTGACTTGATTGATTTTGACTTGATTGAGAGAGACTTTGGCCTGATTCCCATGATTCATTCGATTGACTCATACTTTGGCTTGATTGACTCGATTGGCTCGATTGGCTTATACTCTGGCTTGATTGACTTGTTTCCCATGATTGCCTCATTAATAGAATAAATAAAATTATATATCAATATTGCATGAACAAGTATGAAGTATACTTATTTGTATCAAGTAAATTTCTGAATAAGAGGTTCTCCTTTGTTTTCAAAAAAGAATCATTTTGGAAGAAACTTAAGCGATTATTATGCAAGTAATATATATGGAAGTTATACATTGGTTTTTTTCCATACTGTTGTGAATATTATTTGTTAGCGTATATAGTCAAGCATAAACTAACAATAAAGCATCAGACAAATAAAGTCAAGTTTGAGAAGAGATATGATGAAAGGTCAACGACTGTCTGATGCAACAGACAAGGGAAAGTCCTGCAGATACATGATGTGTTTCTAATGTGTTGGAAATAAACATGAAAAAGGTCAATATGTCTCGCGATGTCGTGAAAAATTATCTACACCAATAATGATAAATTATAATCCACCATGGTACTATACTGTTTGTTTAAACAGTTAAAATTATAAGATGACTGGTAAGTACAAACACCTTAGCACTAGACTACGCCAAAGAAATTTGAATATCACCAAGGATTTTCTCAAATTGAAAAATGGATTGATGAGCCAAAAACTTTAGCCGAAGTTACTGCTGATCTTATTGAATCAATCCGTGACCATAAGCATAAGAATTAATACCATCATCATGAAGATCTTTTATAAGATAACTTTTCTCCAAGAGGAATATTTAAAGGGTATTGAAGTCAGTGATGATGAAAATTATTTCTATTTTCAATGTAAGTGCTATCATAGCTACAAGAAACATGAAACCCCTCATAAAATACAAGTTACTCTTTGCATTATAACTGGACAAGTAATGGCTGCCTCTTGCACATGTGCTGCTGGTGAAGTTGGCTATTGTAACTACACGTTAGCCCTCCTGTTGAAAATTTGCAAATACTCACTGTATGAGAGCAAAACAACAGAAGATCTAAAGGATGAATTGGATGAAAATCCAGCTTTGGCCTGTACATCAAAGTTACAAAGCTGGCATAAAAGGACCCGAGGTGATTCAATCCATCCCCAATCAGTGATGAATTTAGTTGTGACAAAAATTAAGCCTGATGACAAGAAGTCTGATAAAGCTGTTATGTGTCAACTGTACGAGGCCCGCAAAATAACAAAGCCTGATGTTTCAGAAGAAGAAAGGTTTAAAAAAGCTATTGCAGGAATTAATCCTAAAATTGGAATTGCAACCCTTTCCCCAAATGCATCAAATGAGATGATGAAAACCAAATATGGCAGTAGCCCTGTTGGATCTACAAATAGCTACCAGTTGTCTTATACTGAGGCTAATTTTCCTGTGTATGCCAATATAAGCACTGTTCCAAGGTCTCCTGACATAAATACTGGTATACATAATTATCCACAATTTCCCCTTAAAGACACTCAACCTAGAGTTTATCCAGACACTGTTACTAGTGAGCAGAGAACATTTTTATCTTCTCTTGAGGTTGATGAAGATAAGCTGAACAAAACTGAAATGGAAACAAGAGAGCAGGTAGGCAGTGAGAGATGGAGGGAAGAGAAGAGGTTTAGGTTTACAGCCTCAAGATTTCATTTGATTTCGAGAAGGCAAAGAAACCATGACACGTTTGCTAAACAATTGATCAACCCTGAAGAGTTTACAAGCAGACATACTGCACATGGAAGAAACTATGAGGCAACTGCCACTCACGAGTACCAAAAATTTATGACTGCAAGGAAAACACCAGTAGCACTCCTCAAGTGTGGGCTGGTTATTTCAAAAGAATTGCCTGTCTTAGCTGCCACACCTGATGGAAAAGTGATTGACTTTGGCGGTAGCCAGCCTTTTGGAATTTTAAAAGTAAAATGCCCCTCAACAAAATCTTCTGTGACACCACTGGATGCTTGTGCTGATCCCAAATTCTTCTGTGAATGTGTAGGAGACCAGTGTTGATTAAAAACTAACCATGAGTACTATGCTCAAGTACAGGGCCAATTGGCAATAACTGGTGCTTCTTGGTGTGACTTTGTTGTATATACATTCAAGGGGATGTCGATCCAAAGAATAATATTTGATCAGCAATTCTGGGATAACATTAGTCAAAGTATCAGTGGATATTATTTTCAGCATTTTAATACTTTTGCTCTTGCAGAATTCAAACAGCAAGATAATGATTCCAGCCCAACAAGGGCATAATCTGTGAATAACTGGTTTTCATCTCAATTTACCAAAGGAGATAAATAAGTATAGTTTATATTTCTGCTGGCTATAGTCTCACCCATACCTTTTGTGTACATGAAAAAATGTAGACATCTTGTTATGAAGGGTAGGGCACTATAATTAGCATATCCTTAACCCTTAACCCTGACCAACAGAGGCCTACTACTACTACTACTAACTACAGGATGTATGTAATGTTCAGGATCCCATTAGATGATTACTATGATACAATGGGATCTTGAACATTACATAAATGTGCACATACAGTCCACATCTGATTTACAATGTCAAATAGGCTGAGTGGAACTATACTGTCCCAAATATGGAAGTTCTTAACTTTGTTAATTGCCCTCTCCACATGAATTCTGAGAGAGGCAATTTCTTGTGTTTTTACAACATCCTCAGCAGGCATCTGAACATAACTCCCTAAAAAGGGTTGGATGTTTAAAGACACGCCCACTGGAAGAAGATCTTGGATGGTAAAACCTGTGTCAGCCATGACAGAATCGCTAGCATCAAAAGGAAGGTTGAGGAATCCACTTCTCTCTGTAATTTCTCTGTCAAATATACTACCTGTATAAATTTGACTAATAAAAGAGATATGTCCAGCAGGGGAAATTGCAATCAAGCATTTCAGGGTTGTGTGATTTTTGTATGAACTAAACAACTCACTGTTCACACTCGATTTCAGTGCAATCTATAATAGCCCTTGTATTTGGGTATTTACTCTGAAAGTCTTGAGGCATGGTATCATCTCCCACTTTTCGGGATGGCCATATGTTCAACTGCCCAAACCTCAAATTCATGAAGTTGACCCATGAAATAACAATCCTGCTGACAGTAGATTGAGATACATTGTACAAATGCCCCAGATGGCGCTCTGCAAATCCCTGCCTTAATCTGCACATTACAAGGAAGAATTCCTCTTTAGAGTTCAATGTTCTAGGCCTCCCTGGTCCAACACCAAGTTCAGGTTCTCTTTCATAATATTCAGGGTCGACATAATTTTGAACAGAACGCCAATACGGAATGTTTTCTCCGCTTTCCCCCGGATTTAATTATGTGTATGTTGCCATAAAAGCAGCATACGATGGAAAGCCTGTGTAAAAGGCAATATCTTCATCGGAAATAAACTTATCTAATGAAAAAACTCTGTTCTCCAATTTTGAACACTTCTCTGAAAGGTTAAAAGCATTGGCCCTTACTTTCTCCACCTCGGCTTCTAGTTTCTCATTTTTCGATTTACTGTCTTCGAGTGCACGCTCCATTTCAATCAGCTGTTTTCAAAGATCTTCATAGGACGAGTAGTTCTCAGAAACGCACGATGCATTTTCACTGGTAGTCGACGCTGAATCAGTTTCTAAACAAAGATCGATGTTTGAGTCACTTTGATCCATACTTGCTTGGGCTTCTGGACTTGAAATGGAAACTGTGCTCATGTCAAGCAACGCTCAAGCTTTCACATCCTCTCTGGGTGCTCTAGGTCGTGGTGGTCTCTTCCAAGGCAAGCTCTTCTTCCATGCAAAAACAGATGGAACTGCTCCGTCAACGTATGTTAACCGTCCAATACCTAGGCTCTTCTTAAGGTGTTCGTCCTTGAAGTGAAGGGAATAGACTTTTGTAGAATCTGTTATAGAGAAGTGCTTACCTGTATCTCGTCATATCGCGTGTAGCAATTGTTCCCTGAAGCATTTTTCGGTTGGAATGCTGAAAAATCCAACTTTCTCGCCATTCGGGTCAGTGGTCCCCTTTTGACTACAAAGTGGAACACAGCAATACCGATTCTGTGGCGATTTATTGCTATTCATAGCGAAAACAAGCACTAAGAACAACAACAATTTAAATTACACAACACACGCTCCTGTAAGCTAAATTTTGTTTATCCTCATCCACCTTGCTTTCATGTTCTCGGGCCGAGACTTTCCCAAGTCGTCTGCCATTATGAATTTGGTGTACAATTCCCAAATTTATCGGCTAGACAAGGCTTCAGACTGTAGTCTCAGGAAGCTCCTGCTGTAGTAAAATGGTAATTTCTTTTTTAGGCTCTTGATGAGATTTTATTCCCACTGGGTTTTTAAGTTTTTAAAAAAGACAATTGTATAATAGTGGTCTTTGTAAAATGAGTCCAAGAAGAAAAAGATGAAGAGGTATTTTTTATTGCCTCCTTATGCACAAAATACAATTACAATACAGTAAAGATACAGTACATACAAATATGATACATACTTTATTGCAAATCCCTACAAGGATTTTTCGGTTACAAGACTGCATAACTATCATACTAAAATACAGTTGCCTCCTGATAACTTGAACCCTCACTAACTCAAACCCCCTGCTGACTAATTTCCCTTCAGACCATTTTCTATATAATTTAACCCTTGATAACTCGAACTCCCAATAACTCGAACCTTTTACTATTTCCCCTGAAGGTTTGAGTTATTGGGAGTCGACTGTAACTAAAAAAATAACCAAATAACTAAGGTCCAGTTCAGACGCCGAACTTTTCATGAGCCGAACCTAATACGTCGAATTAAGTACATGAAAAGTTCGGCGTCTGAATCAGTTAAGAACGGCTATTTGAATTGGGACCGGCTCAGCCGTTCTTCCCACCTGGCTCAGCCGGGAATTTCGCCTTTGGAACGGCTTTGATTCAGACGCCGAACTTTTCATGTGCCGAACCTAATGCATAAATTATGATAACGTATTGTAAAAGCAGTTTCTCAAAGAGAGCATGCATCATAAAGCGTGTTTATTACCATCATGGCGACTTGGAGAGCTACACTCGCGGATAACAGCGAAGACATGTGTAGTTCCTGCTTCGCTAACACGAAGTATGTTTGTATTGAATGTCGCATGTCGATCTGTAACAAGTGTTCTATTTTCGAAAACAATGAAGATACTGTTGGCTGGACGGCAGGAAGATCTGTTGGGCATTGTGAACCGTGCTTCAAGGCTAAGAAGTTGCTGGAAGAGAATTGTGATGGCGGAAAACGAAGAATGGCAAATAATGGGCGAGACAAGACCAACAACCCAGAAAAGTACGTGTGGAATTAACTTTTACAACTACCTTGGGTAACAGTTTTATTCCAAGTAATGTTTTATTGAAGGCATTCTATAGATATCCGTGTGGCAGTGTGTGGCAGTTTGCAAGGAAACAGGTTTCCTCGCCCCATTGTCAAGTCGTGCTATTGTAGGAAACAAAGTGAATATTCTATTCCCCGTTCTAAAAGCAAAATGCAACGACAGAGAAATATGCATTCCTCATAATAGCTTTAGTTTTTTTGTTGCCAAATAGTTAGAATATTGCAACTACAATGTGCAAATTGTAATTTTTAATTGTTTTGGCATATTCCAGTAGCTTACAAGAAACTTACAGTCTCTCAAATTCAGAGGAGGAACCATTGGATATAGATAAACAGAAGGACGACCCAGAGGAGAACAAGGATGGTAGTAAGTCAAAGAACAAGCGAAAAAAAGCAGGAAGAAAGCCCAGGTGGTCACAAGAGCTGCTGAATGATTTCATTGATATAATTGTGAGCAGTGATCACTACAAGACAAAGCTGATATTTAGGAATACTAAATTTCAACAGAATGGGGAAATCTATGGGAAAATCCGTGAAGAACTGAAGCAGAGATGTGTCGCAAGGGATGAGAGTTTCTGCTTTACCATTGAGCAACTGAGATCAAAGTTCAAGAAGTGTGTGTCTGAATGTAAGAAAGCTGCTCTTACTATTAAGACTGGAACTGGCATAAAAAGATTCCAAGAAGACAAAAATTTTGGGGCATGGTTTCAGAAGCTTTATGACATAGTCAAAACAAGAGACTCTTGCCAGCCAGAGCAAGCAAGGGAACCATCAGCAACTCAGTTTTGCTGAAATGTCACTAGCACACCAACTTTGGACAGCTCTGAAAGTGAAATGTCATCAGTTGACCAAAGTCAGAATATGTTTGTTCCTGTAAAGCAACCAAAATGAAAAAGCAATCGGGATGACCCAATTTGTGAAGCTATGAAATTGATGAAAACAATAGCAGAAAAAGATCCAACCAAGGAACTTATACGTTTTATGAAAGATGATATAGAGAAAGCACGGGAGCATGAGTTAAGATTGATGCAAATGATGCTTTCATTTCAAAACCAGCAACCACTTCAGGGTCAGAGCCCTGTGTCTGCAGCAGGACATGTGGGTTTTGCCTCACGTGCCTGTAATAGTGATGGTCTCTACTTGCCTTATCCACCAGCTCCTCACCAAATTATTCAAAGTGCTGGTTCCATGTATCAGGGCCCTTCAAATTACCAGTTTGGACCCCTTTCTCCTGCAAATTCTCTGCCAACACCTGTTAATTCTAATTATTCTATTCCAAGCCCTGAATCTGTTGGTGAGGTATCTACTCTTACCAGGGCCGATAGTTCTGTTTACACTCTATGTGATTTACTATTATATAAACAAGGATACATGTAGGAAGTTGAAATTGTATCCTCATATTTGTATCCTTATTATTTCACTTTCTAATCTCTGATTGGTTGCCAGATTGACTGCAAAGAACAAATTATTTTTTTGTTGTTGTTTGATATATATAAATTTTGTGTACAACCGAATACTTACCACTTAACCACACTGTTTGTACACTGTGTTTATACACTCTATAAGAGGGGAAGTAATGTTATAGTTCATGAATATGTTGTGTTAATAAGCTGCTTTATGACAAAGTGAAACAACTCTGTACTGTCTCTTGAGATTACATCGTTATCAATAAGAGTTCTACAGTGAGTACTATAAATCAGTGTAGCTCTTAAGGAGAATGCAATGTATACACAACAATGAGCCCATTTTCTCTCAAAGACAAACATCATTTCTCATAGAAACACTTTAATAGTAACATGTTAAACAACATTGGCACATTATGCTAATAAACAGTTATTTGGAAATGTACATCTTCCATTTCTAACATCACAAAATCCACCCTGGAAACATCTGAAACATTGTCCAAGTTAATGTCTTGCATAATATCAACAAAGGAGCCATACCTGCTTTAAGAAAGGATTTTGCCAGGACAAATAATTATTAATGTCCATGTGATTATCACAGGGATTAAAAGAGTGATCTAAAGTGGTCTAGCAAACAATGCCAGTTTGTTTTTCCAAAAACAATTTGTCAGCAAGGGTATTTTGTATGATATCTGCCTGCTGGCATGAATCTCTGACTTTCTCACAAGGCAGCATTTGAAGTATTTCCCTTATCCGATTCCTATCGCGTTGCTGGTTTGTAACTGGATCTAGTGTTAAGTCTAACTTTTTGCTGAGGGTTTCTCCCCTGTCAATGCACACATTGTGAAGAACCATACAGGCTAGAGTTGCCGTTTTAACTTCTTCTTTACTACTTTCACATTTCCTTAGAAGGACTCGCCATCTTCCTTTCAATTGACCATAACAACCTTCGGTCACCATCCTTGCTCTACTCAACCGATAATTGTAATACCTCTGTTTTGGGGTTAGGACAGCGTTGCTATAGGGTTTCATGAGCCACATTTTAAATGGAAATGCCGAGTCTCCAAGCACTAGTGGTGGCACAAGCACTTCGCCAATTTTCTTCCCAATGTTAGGAATCAGCTCATGTTCTTTTATGTCAGCCCAAAGTTGAGTTGACTGGAGAATAATAGCATCATGTGAGTTTCCTGGAAACCCACAAGTTCCCCACATGAACCTATAGTTCGAATCAACCATCCCCATCATAACAATTGAATAAAAGTTCTTAAAATTATAGTACTCTTTACATGATTGAAGACCTCCTGGTGGGCACTTGATGGGGATGTGACAGCCATCTAATGCGGACCAACAACATGGAAACTGCCAAAGTTCCTCCATGTCCAACATTTTCTTCTTAAACTCTTCCTCTGACTTGGGCATATGTTTGGTCACACACTCTTCCCACAAGTTCTCCACTATTGCCTTTGTCACCTCGTTGACAATTGTACACACTGTAGAAACCCCTAGTCCAGTCATCTCTGCGATTGTGTAATAATAATCACCCCTTGCCAGACGATAAAGGCAAATAGCTAACCGACATTCTGGTGATATCAGTTCTTCGGTCACTGTTACTCTTTGAAGGACATGCCTGATCCGATTTAGGATAAAATGAAAAGTTCCACGTGAAATTCGAAATGTTTTCTTGAAACGTTCTTCAGAATAAGTATTCCAAACGCAGTTAAACCATCCCATGTTTCTCCCAAAGCGACGGCAGGAACGACTATATTCAGATGAAACATTTTCTTGAGACAATAACAAGAGCACAGTGACTAAACAGACATTTACCAGCTGTCGTCTTCTTGTCACCATGTAATGAAATAGGGTCTGCATCCTTTTCCTCCTAATTTTCGCTCTCTCCATCATTGTTCGTAAGAGAAACTCCTTCAATATGGGGCGATTGCCGCGTCTTCTAGCGTCGTCTGCCATGTTTACACTGGCCTGAAAACCGCTGACATTTCAATTTGTTTTGGTTCAAACTGAATTAAGTTCGACATCTGAATCAACAGGCGTACTTTTGTTAATTTGGGTCGGCCTAAATTCAAATAAAGTTCGGCTCATGAAAAGTTTGGCGTCTGAACTGGGCCTAAGGTAATAAATATGCATTAAAAACTTAGTGACATACAATGGGTTGGATTTACTTTTTACAAATTAATAGATTTATCACAAAAAAGTAGGTAAACAATTATTTTCCTAAAAACGATGACAGAGTCTGAAGATCTTATATTATTCCAGAGCCTAGCTACATGGTAGGTGAAGGACCGCTTAATTTTTCCAGCCGCTTTGCGGCATGTTTTTCACGCAAACCTTATCTGCCTACATTTCGGATGGAACCCCCTACTCAAAAAACAAATGACAACCCTGCGGTACTCAGTTTTTAATGTTATGTATTTAAACAGGCTTAGTCATTACAGCAGCAAAACCTTTTGACACTACATGTACAACTTCACTTGACATGTGTAAACAGTGCTGAGTTCACTCACTCACATGGGACATTCCACAAAATAGGGCTAAACTGAGAGATTGTTGTTGTGTTATGTCCTATTAGGACTAAGAGCTAAATAGATCATTATTAGAGGATAAAGTAAATAAACAGTATTCTGCCATACTTTTCCCACTTAAAATTGTAACTACTTGTTATGTCAACCATCTCACTTGTAGCAATTCAACTCCCAGGTACTGACATTTGAAAACAGCATTCCAAGCGAAAGGAGTAAAACTAAGCATAAGACCCAAGTACGCATTGCGGTCCTATTTTTAGAACATTGACATTGTTTTTAAGTGAAAACTTGTTCCTTGGCAACAAACAACCTAAAAACCATATGGTTGAAATGTATCATGAAGGCAATCCAACTGCTGTAAAAAACCACATTGTAGAAAACCTGTCATATGATGATGGCCACATCTGTTGTCTAATTACAACAGATGCTTTTGGAATGGGTGTCAGCTGTAAGAAAGTATGTAAGATTGACCACATGGGCCCTGCAAAAAACCTAGAATGCTATGTGCAAGAAAGTGGGAGAGGAGGAAAAGATGGTATGCCTGCTGTTTGTATTCTGCTCTACAATGGAATACTGTCAAACCACTGTGACCAAGATATAAAAGATTATTGCAAAACAAATCAGTGTAGAAGAAATACCCTGTTTGCACCATTTGGTGAGAGGCCAAAAGATGTCATCCCTAAGCACAATTGTTGTGACAACTGTGCTTTACACTGCTCCTGTGGTTCAGAAGACTGTCAGGATGCATTCATTGTAGAAATGTCAGCAGAGGTAGAACTTCCTGGGCCTTTCAATGTCAAAACAAGACCTGTCAGTTCACAAAACAAAGACTATCTAAAAAATGCACTCAAAAATTTCAGAAAAGAGAAAATCAGTGAACAAACGAACAAACTTGAAAAGTTACATATAGTTAGCTGTCCAAATGTGCCTCTTCAGCTAGGAGACTTCTTCATTGCACAAGTATTGGAAAATTGCCACAAAATTTTTGATGTACAGGATGTTCTCTGTTATGTTGAAGTGTGGCAGAAAGAACATGCAATTGCTATTCTTAACATTATCAGTCAGTGTTTCGGAGATGTTGAACTAGTTGCAGCACTTGACATAGATTTAATGGAAGATGTTGATATTGACATGGACTGGGAAGACCTCAAAGATGATTCATCACTAATGGACATGGCACACAGTCTTAATGAGTACAGTTTTTTAACTGAGAGTGATGAAACATTTACTGTAGCAACAAGCCTTAATAGAACCCCAGTAAAACTAATTTGGTATGACAAGGCTTCAGTGATCTAGTTGCAAGTTCACTACTTGAAAAGTACTAGACACATTAATTTTGTGACATTGATAAAGTGTACCCATGTGGTTGGCAATTGCTAAATAAGTCTGTGCTGCTTCAAACATTGACACTTGCTTTAAAGTGTTTTAACTTTGTGCAAAAAATATGCTTCAGTCAAACATGGATTGGAATGGCTACTCATTTGTTCTTAATACCAAGTTTTCATTAATTGTCATTTGGGGTCATGACTTGTTACTTTTCACAATTAATACCAGGAATGGTCTTATGTAATCTCTTCTACTTAAAATAACATAAAAATCAAGTGTTGGTGAGAAAGTGAAGCACCAAAATGAAACTTAATGACAGCTCTCTTCTGCCTAATAGTAAACATCATACTCTGGGGAAATGTTTTGTATTGCATGAACACTCGATGGCTTCAGAAGTGTAATTATTAAATTTAAACTTTTTTGACCTTGTGATCAACACAAACTAGTATTACCACATCACTCTGTGGTTCTACAGAATACATATGGTTTGGTACCTTGATTTATGGACATATCTAGCATATGAAGGCTGATTTATGTTAATTTTGTTTTATGAAATCATCCACAGGTATGTCTGAGGGGACTCCCATTTTAATAAGGATGAGGGGTGCTCATCCTACCTTTTAGGGGTTAAACAAGTGGTTTTGGTACCTCTCAGTATATTCAGTCCCAAGCAACGCCCATTATCATCCAAATTACACCACGTGGACTGAACCTTTTTCTAGCCAGGCAATGGGGGAGGGGAACCTTTAGGCTGGTGTTTGGCCTCTTTACAGCCAACACCCCTCTCCCAACCTGGCTACTACTGTCAATCACCTAGCCGTGGTAAGTGACGGAATGCAAGTTTGAAACGTAATTAGTAACTGTTTGCGATGCTTCCTGATATTGGATAATGGACTTTCTATTTTATATCATATCATAGGATTACAAGGAAAAATAGAATTACAGAAACCTGATCCATACTCTTCTATTTCTGTTTCTTTTACAAAACACAAAGAGGATATTGTGATAAAAAATTAATTAGAAAATTGAACACAATATAAACATAATGAAGATAATGAAAATTTAGTAAATCAAGAACTCATTAAATAATGCATGTAAAATAAAATGTTATAATAATAAATGGAAATTTTTGTAGCTGTAGTTCGAGTGTCTTCATTCCTCTAACTCATACCAATTATCACATTCCGCAGGAGCAGCCACCAGCCCTTTTAGCGAGCACCCCTCCTTTTGGAAAAAAAATGTAAAAAAGCACACCCCGCCTGAAAACTATACCGTCATCCCCCCTTGGGGTATTAAAAATGTGAAATTAATTAATAACTCTACTGACCGAGTTCGAAGTCCATACTAGAAGTTAACCGATCGATTTCCCCCTTTCATAAGTGTCCCAAGCGAGGAGCGCATGGGACATCTAACGGGGATGCACAATCTAAATGTATAAATTCAAATTGTGAAATGCCAAGGTATGTGCTCCCTTCAATAACAAAAAAACAAGCAGGATGTCTCTGCAGCACATAGTTTGGTAAATATTTTAAGTTTTTATATATGACGCAAGTGAATAGTAATTTTTGCGCTCGCTGATTGGTATTGTAACAGAACTAGACCCCTAATCATATAACAAGATAATGGGATTCAACCTAGTTTTTTTATTTTTCAGAAAAGGCAAGAGCTGGCCAAGTTGACAACCAAAGAGCAATTTATCTTTACTTTAGTGAGACTTAGAAGATATCCAAGTTTGGGAAATGCTATGTGATGTATTTGGCATTTCCACAGGAACTGGAAGAAAAATATTGATAACATGGATTTTATTTCTAGAAAAGGAATCGAGTTTACTTTTACCCTTCTCAACTAAAGAGGAAATGATTGGGGTGTCTAAACCAAATTGCTTCAAAAAGAGGTTCTAAAATAATCTAGGAGCAATAATAAAGTGCACTGAATTCTTTGTTGAAAAATCTTAAGCCACCCAGCCAAAGATCTACCTACAGTCAATAAAAGTCCTCAAACACATTTATCTTCTGATTGATAATACCCAGTGAGCTTGGTAACCTGGCTGAAGCCTTGAAGTTTAAATGAGCAGGCTCCTCATAACATATGTCTTTACCGTTGTACAGAATGATGGGGTGGTCTCTCTGTGTGTTTTCTCTTATTCTAGATTTCTCCAAGTTTAGTAGCATTGTGTTTTTCTTTTATAATTCTAGGAGGTGCATGGCCTTCTTTTTGGGTTTTTAGGGTTCTTTAAGGTTGGATCATTAAATTAAACTCAAGAACTGCAAGAGGTCATGGAAGTGCCCTGGGAATGTTTAGTGTTATCATTTTTCATTACGGAGGACACTATTTTATGGTCTCTACTCCTCACATTGGTTTTCAATTTAGTGCTGATTGTTTTACCTGAACTGTACTATACTGTTTTCTCTCTACACTCTACACTCTACAAAAAGTTTATGAGTTAATGATCTACACCCTACATAGAGTTTATCAGTTCACAAATTATGAGCAAATTTATCAATTCTGTACTCTCTATGCTAGTCGTAGAGCCATACAGTTGCTGTAGGTTTTACAGCTCCTAAAGGATTTAAAGCAGTTTAAGACTCTATCGACCAGCATACCTTGCGCATATTGGAGGAGGTTTTGTGGTCTACTATACCTCCAATTTGTTGTCGTCAATTGTTTTGCTCTTCACTCTTTTCTAATCCAAAGTTGAAGGTCTAGGAGACACTTCATATATGTGGCTGCTGGTTTTTCAGCCTTGGAAAACTTTCCCAGCCAATCAGCTTCTTTCACACACCACTGGTGCATACACTATTACATCACAAACAAATGGAACGATTTGAACACAAGATTTTCAAAGGGAAGTCTAAGAAGTTTCTTTGATGGTGGGATTTCTATTTTGTCATTACATTTATTTCGACAATTTTACAAGATAGGTTGTGCATTTAGTCAGAATCCTGTTTCCATTCCACAAATCTTCAAAAGGAGAGAGGTGAGTGCTGTTGCAGTGCAAAAGGAAATTTTTCAATACAATGAGAAAAAATAATTGCCCATGGTTCGTGGCTCATGGAAGCAGCTGAGCAACAATTTTGTATTCTGTCCACAGTAGCATTTTCCTGCTATGCAAATGGAAGTAACAGTCACCCATGATTATCTTATACTTTTTCAGGATTCTAGGAGCTGAAAGTACCTCAATTCAGCACCTCCAGAAGTCTCCCCGGATGTCTCAATACCTACAACTCGCGTCACAGTCACCAGCTGTTAACTTAGCGCAGGGCAAAAGGCGAGCCACACCCAACACCAAAAGGCAAACAGCGGAGTGGTACCCAAGATGTGGCCCCTAATACTCTGCTGTGGCTGGTTGGGCCAAAAGATTGTGTGGAAGTTAGCATACTGGAACTAGGTAGGCTATTTTGTAATTCTCTTTTGTCAGGAAACTCACTCTGAAGATTAATCAGTAATTTAATAATGATTGAAAAAGTTTACTTAACTGAGAAAATAATTAAACTGGTTCAGAAGGAAAAGAAAACAAACAGCAGTTACAAACATTACAAATAGACAATGCATGGTCTAAAAAACGTAACTGTATTAACTCGATGTTTCGTATTTTACAGCATACATCATAAGAAGTGACGGTTATAACTTTAACAAAATATTATAAATTTAAAACTAAAATGAGGCACTGATGCCAATTAAAAATAAATAACAAAATGGATACTTCAGATAGTTAATACTTCCAGTATAAATTGATGAAGAAACATCTTCTCAATGCCAACATTTTCATTAAGTGAGGGTTGCAATGTAAAATTAAAGAGACCCAATTGATCAGTGACCTAAAACCCTCACTTAATGAAAACATTGGCAATGAGAAGCTGTTTCTTTATTAATTTATACCCCATATGAAAAGGTCAGGGATGCTCATCATCTCACTTATGGGCTTAAATCAAGGATTCTGGTATCACTTAGGGTGTACAGGATGAAACACCACTATTCTTAACTGAAAAAGTATCTTTTAGGGTGTAGTTGAGGAAATAATGGAAAAATCCTCATATTTCTGTTTTTAGGCTCACTTTTTGCAGGTCTTTTGAGTCAGGCCCACTAGCACAGATTCCTTTCCTATCAGCAGCTTGTAATTGAGCCTATTTCATTTTAAGTGGTATCTTTTAGGGGTCAAATAAAGCTAGAGCCACGTCGAGAGGTGTTGGAACAAATTGTTGTCTGTGAAATATGATAAGTTGTTTACTATATTCTTGGTTCTTCCACCTGAACCATTATCTAAGCGACTTAACCTTTACTTGCAATGTCACTTTTAGTCCCAGAAGTATTCATCAAGTAGAAATTTAGGCAATTAATACTAAGGTGAGAGTTTTCGTGCACTAAATTAGGTCATATGCACCTTCACATCCATTCTTGAAGAGTGACACAATATTGTGTGAACAGTCTCGAATTTTGTCGCGTGTTCAATGTTGTGCAAAGGCTGAACAGTTATAAACTTACATGTACCTGTGCTCAAGTACTTGTGTTTCTCCAGTGTATCAATATTATTGACAATCCAATGAAAGTGAGGGAAAATATATCATTTATATCGAGGGAAAACTAATGCTTTGAGTCATGAGGATGGATATTAAAACCTTGAATTCAATGCGACAGTGGCAGCAGGGTTTTCCGACTTTCCAAAGTAAGCGTGAATAATACAGAGCTCTGGTAAATTAGAATGAGGATTGATACCGTAATTTATTTACTAGTTGTAAATTCTGACTTAAATGTGAGGTTAAACTGAGCTAGAAATAACGGGTTTCCATTGAGATATTTGTTTCTGTCAGATTGCAAGTTGTCCCGGAGGTTGTTGATAACACACAGCAATCGAGGCTGTGTTTATACTAAGTTGAAATACATCAACGGATGCACAATTTTCACCAAAAATGCTGCCATCAATACGACTTAAATGCTGTATTGTTTAATTTCTTGACATATGCGACATTTTAGGATATAATATTCAGGACAACTTTTCACGCTTCAATTTATCAACACGCTTTTATTAAGGAAAACGTTGATTGACAACTAATACCTTCTTAGCCATATTTTGGTAAGCAAAGGGAACACAAACGCTTCATTCTGAATTTTAGCTTTTGATTTACTGTTGGCAGACTTTTTAAGTTCACAATCATACTGATTGGGTCTATTTTGTGCTAAAGAAGTCCTACTTCAACTAATTGAGTTCAAATTTGGTGACCTGTTTCATCCTACTTCTTGACTGGATGGTAAATACTTATTCAGTACAATGAAGTCAACTTAACCCTTTGGTGACAACAGCCCCGAAATGTTGTGCCATGTGGCATGATGATGTATTTCTTATTAAAATGCTCTTTTAACGTTACGTCATTGTTTTTACACTAAAAATAAACTATGGATGTAGTCAATCAAAAAGAATCCATTGTGGAATCCATAGATCTCATTGGCTAGTTGAAATTCACTTTAAGCATATGCGGTGTGACAAGCAAGGTTCTATTCACAATGACATCTTCGAACAAGCGTCCATGCATGACTTTCACAGCTGAAGCAGCAGTTGAAATTTGTGCCTGAGATGGCAGTGATGCGGAAAGAGATCTTGACAGTAACACTGGTGGAATTTCGAGTGGAGAAGAGTTTGATTTAGACCAAGAACTCGAAGGAAATCATGGTTCAGAGAGAGAATGGAGGTAAGCAATTGTGTAAACAACATGATGAAATAGGAGTGCATTGTAATTTAGCCTTTACTTAGCCTGAATTTTGCACTTTCCCCCCATCGTTTTGTGAAAAACAGAATTACAAGTCTTTAGTAAACTAAAATGATGGAAATGGAAGCTTTCTGGACCTGTTTTATTCATTTCTTTCCATAATTTTGGGTGCCATACGATCAGATGATTTTTTTCACGCCGTGCGTAACTTGAACCTTCACACGTGTTCACAAGAAGAAAGACGGAAAGAAATATCATGGTTATGTTGTTATTCTTTAGCATTTTCTAGTGCTCGAAGAATTTGCAAATAATATTTTCTTCCTCTTATGGAATTGACACATAATATTCCTTTTACTTGTTTCATTTGTACATGGACAAAACCTTGGAATGTTGTTGGAATGTTTCATGAATAGCAGAAAAATCTTGGGCTTGATTGAGTTATTTATTGTAATTCTGTTTTTTACTTCATTGCTAGCAGTGTACAAACAACGCTATATGTATTTTATCGAGCACTAAAGAGTAAACATAATAAGATTTTGAATGAGGAAGCTTTTTGTTTGATTTATTTATCATCAGTAATGATCTCTCCAGTTTGAGACCTTTGATCAAAGGACAACATTGTAAGATCTAAATAGCAAATTTTAGCTCTCCTGATTTGTTTTTGTTTTTGGTGCAACAATGGCTTATTAGCTGCTGAACCTTTCATTTTATGTTAGTGTTACAGTTTTGTCCCTTACAAATTCTCTAAAACTCATTTCACATATTTTTTCTTTCCAGCAAGCATGATTCAGAGATGGATGCTATGATTTCTGATAGTGACTCAAGTGAGCAGTCTGAAGATGAGGTAAGTGACTCTGATGTGTCCACAGAGGAACAAGAAAGACCGCCAGGAAGAGGTAGGAGACAACCTCAGCAGAGGCCAGTAAGTGGTAGGGGAAGAGGTGATCCTGCCCTTGCACCTGCAGTTCCACCTTCACCGACAAGTAGAAGTTACGAGGATTCTGATACACCAAATCAGATTCCCCCATTTACCCCAAGGAGACCACCTGGATTGCATCTGAATATGCCAGCACTAAGAGGTGCAATGGCAAGGGCTGTAGGTTTTTTCAGGCTTTTCTTTACAGCAGAGCTTGTAAGAACCATCTGTACCCATACAAATAGCTATGGATGGAGGGGCCATTGGTGACAAACCCTCCTATGGTGACAAGGAAGGTGCCTGGGTTGAAACTTCTTCTGAGGAAATGGAAAAATTGATTGCCCTCATTTATACTGTGGCCTGTTACATGTTAGCTCATTTCACCAATATTGGAGCACAAAACCTTTATACCATGGGTTGTGGGCATGGTGTATTATGTCCCAAGACCAATTCAAGGCACTTATGGCAATGCTTCAGTTGTTGATCCAGATGAAGATGAGGAAGAGAAATTGAGAAAGGTGCGTAGCTTTTTAGAGTTTTTCAAGCAAAAATGCAAGGATCTCTACCAACCTTTTCAACATGTGGCTGTTGATGAGAGATTGGTAAAATCAGAACATTGGTCTGGAATTCAGCAGTATACAAAAAACAAACCAACAAAGTGGGGCAAAAAGCTGTGGGTTTTGGCAGATAGTTTGAATGGATACATCTGTGACTTTGATGGATACATAGGGAGAAATGCACAACAGGAGGTAAGTCCTAATGGGTTACAGTATGACGTAGTCATGAAACTTGTTGCTCCTCTGAGGAACCAGGGATCTCATTTGTACTTTGATAACTTTTATACTTCTGTGAAGCTTGTGAAAAATCTGTTTCAAGTTTTGATTCCAGCCACAGGTACAGCTGCTGAGAACAGGGGGGATTCCCTGAGACAATGAAGCATGAGGTGGGAAAGAGAGGGAGTCTGCCTTGCTCAGCAGTGGAAGGACAACCGACCAGTCACAGTTCTTTCTTCAATTGACAATGCCAAAGATTTTGTAATGGTTGCTAGAAAAGAGAAAGTGGGCAATGTGTGGAGAAATATCAATGTAAAACAGCCTAAAGCAATTGAACATTATAATAACTATATGAATGCCGTTGACCATTCAGATCAAATTCTTCCAAAGAACTGTGCTCTTCGAAAGTGTATGAGGTGGTGGAAAACATTGTTTAACCAGATCATCGACATAGATATTGTCAACAGTTACATTCTGTTTCAACTTCATCCTATAGAGCACCCTGACAACGAAGCACTCAAGCGTCCTCGAAAGTTTGCAATTGCAGAGTATCGAGAGGAACTTGTGAGAGATCTAGCAGGCTTGAATGAATACGGAAAAAGAACCTGGGGAGTTTGTTACTGTGCATATACTAAAGTTTACTGACACTAAGAGGAACTGTGAAGTTTGTTATAACATAATTGCTTCAATTTGATGCTTAGTTCTTGCAGATTCAGAAAATATATGGTTTTGCTTGGTTTAGCTCAGTAAGTTTTGAGATAATGTAACCCAAATCCTTAGTACCCCGAAATGCCAAAATTTAGGTGTAACACAGCCTCAAGAAAACAAGTCATTGCGAATTCTGCAATGGAAGATCTGAACAAGAGATTCAAAGAGGACAAGGGATTTAAACCAACAACGATGGGAGCAGGCAAGAATTCAGTCGTCAGGTGCACAAACTCCTTGTTTTGTGGAAGAACAGGCGTGGGAAAGGGATGATGACCAACAATCAGAAAAACAAGATTAGGTAAGAGTAAGAAATTTTCGGGCAAAAAGTATTGTGATTCCCTGATTGAAATCTTGCAAATGTGTAAGCTACTGCCATTTCCTTCCATTTAAGGACCACCACAAAGTTAATAAGAACTGGGCTGTGCACTGCTCAGATTGGGGTTGAGAGAGACCCTTGACTGGAAGGGTATTAAACGTGAATAAAAACAGTATAAAATTAGGCTGGCTAATTAGTGGATAAAGGGGAACTTGGAAAGACTGAAAAAGGGCAGGAAAGCACCAAACACCAGAGATACCCTAATTGTGAAAATAGTGGAGAAATGAAACAATAAAGAAACTTCAAGAGAAATACAATAATAAAGAGAAAGCCAAATAAGATAAATATTTTTTGTCTTGTTTAATCAAACTGAAGCTTTTGCTTTAGGCTGACACTTTGAAGTTGTGCTGTTCCACAAAATAACAGGTTTCATCGGATATTCATTATATGCTGGAAATAAAGCTGCACTTCAGTGTTACTTAATAAGTATAATTTCACTGATAATTTGTGCTCATTGAGTACCAGATAGCAATTGAGTTATTGTCTTGTTATTGATCTTTAGTAACCTAACTACTGGTTTTACTTTAAGAGTATAATTTGTAATCATTGGGTAGGAGATGGCGATTGAGTTAATTTTAAGTGCAACTTTCAATCTTAAGCCAAGCTGTCGATGTTAAGTAACTAACCACTGGATTTACTTGAAAAGTACCATTTGAACTGATTTAGTAGCATCCCAACAGCAGCATAGACAAAAATTCGCTATTATGAACTATCATATTCTTGAGGACAAATTTTAGCAGTGAGTTTTATGCTTTCAGCCATTCCAAGAACATTTTGATCAACAATGTTCTTTCATGCCAAGATTATCAAGTACAAAGTATCAGTGATAACAAAGAGAGACATCAGGCTATAGAATATGACAACTTGTTTACCATATTCTTTGTACTCCACCCAAAAACGATTATTTAGACGGCTTGTCCATTACTTGCAATGCCACTTTTTATCCAACAGGTATTTCACCAAGTGGAAATTTGGGCAATACTAACGTCTAAGAGTCATGGACATTTTTGGACACAGAAAAATGTAACAGAATGCCTTCATGTGCATTCCCGAAGAATGAAGTGTTAAATATTACTTGAACAGTTTTGAATTTTGTTGTATGCTATGTGCTCACATAATGCAAACACTGAATGATTACCTACATGAGCCTGTGATCGAGTACTTGCGCCTCTCCAATGTATCAATATTAACAACAATCCAACTAAGTGAGGGGAAATATATTATTGACCTCAAGGGAAACAGAACACACTAGTGACAACCTGGAAGTCACTATCACCTGGGACCCAGATGAGCAATGTGCTCTCATGCCACCCCAAAGCACAGCAGCCTTCACTACAGCAGAGGGGAAACAGCCTTTTCCTTGCTTCATGTCCACTACAGCCATCTTGGAGGAACCAAGGCATTTGTAGCTGTCCTGGGGTTTGCACGACCAATAGGCTCGAGCATAGGGACAAAACACCTGCAATTCCCAACAACGTAGGCAATGCAGCCAGCCCACTCCAACCACAGCCAACAAAACTGAAAAACTCTTTAGGATCTTGACTACAGTGAAATCTCAAATGACTACACAACAAACATGACGCATTGTTTTCTGTACAATATTTCATGTCTTTAGCAGCTTGACAGACAGATCATATAATGGTAAAACTTGTCATGTCACTTAAGATGTTTACTTGCCCATGTTCTGCTTTGTTCTTCTTATTATTTCTGTTAGGATAGTGATCCTGACAGGGCACCCCTAAAGCCAATTGGTCAGGGCTTTTGGGCCAAGCACATACAACAAGTCAAAATAGGACTGCAGAATTTGAGGTCTTCCTTGCAATCTTACATATGGATTTCTAAGACTCCTGGTCATGCAATCCCACAGGTGAGTACTTCCTGGGAACATCACAGTGGCCACCTGTATTTCGAATTAAGCTGTTTCCAGCCTGCTGACTGGGGACGTTGCCACTGCCATCTCCGGAGGGATGGTATAGGGCCTGGGTCTACTTGAAGCAGTGCTCATCCTAGCATGAACAAGCTCCATCAAGTATGGTGGAGATCACAAAAAGCCAGCCTGCTTGGTTCCATAAGATTCTTCAAACTCCTCAATGTTGTTCCGGACTTCTTGAGTTGTCAAAGGGAATTTTACAAAGCGGTCTTTCAAATTAAAAATGGCTTGCTCAAACTCGCTGCAAACATTTTTCGCTGTTGACTTTTCAAGGCCAAATTGCAATCCACAACTTCTATAGCCGTTACCTGTCGCTAATCGCCAGAGTGGAAGACCAACCCTTTCCTCCATGCTGACCAGAACTCTAAACCTCTTATGCTGCTTCTGTTAGTCCACCCTCATAAGGCCGTATAAGTACTCAAAAGTTTCCTGCATCACTCTAACATGCTCCTTTCAACGAAAATTCAGCAATGGATTTGCCAACAAGCTACAAAAGCAGTATTGTGGACGTGGCCAAGACCAAGCTCTTCATCTTCGATGCGCATTTTGTTGATTCATTTGGCTTAGAAACATCAACATAATCTGTCGTTGGTTTTTTCATCTCATTTGAAATTCTTCCTCCACCACGAGAAAGTGATAAGCTTGGTGAAGTTGCAAGGCCTGCTGTCTTTGCAGTAAGAAAAATAAAAGCCAGACAAGAAAAGCAATTTGATCTTTCAAGGCTGCATGATGTACACTACTACATGCATGGGTTGAGGATTGGTGCACTCACGCACATTTTTTTGGCGCACTCGCGCACATGCTTGGATACTTGCTGCGTGGTTTGATTGACAGTTTTGTTGCTTGAAGTATACTTAGAATTCTAAGTATGAACCATCACAATCATTAGTAAACATGTGATCTCAAGTCTACTTGAGCTCATGGCATACTTAAGGTCTACTTACAATGCTAGTATGAACATACCCATTGAATTCAAACTTTATCATTCAATCATTAAATCACATTGCATGCAACTTCCAATTCTTAGTGATTTTTTAAATTAGAAGCTACATATGATGTAGACTAGAGGTCAAGCAGAGAGAAGACTCAAGCAATTTCCTTTGTGTCTCTTGCTAGTTGGTTCATTGTTGAGTTCCACTACAATTGATTACTGTGTAGGATTCACAGTACTCCTAAAAATAAACAAGATTTGAATAAACCAACCTGTCATTATAGTTTAAGCATGCTAATTTACTACTCTTCAACAAGTACCTTTTCTTGTAACTTGATTGTATCTCCTTTAATCATGACTTATGGACAAATGCAAAACTTTTTTTGCATAAAAGTACAGTAGCAATTAGTATTCAGGGCTTGGTTCAGACTTGCCTTTGTGGATGTCAGTGGGGAAGGAGCAAGATCAAAACTTTGAGCCTACATTTGGCTACTAGATGATGCCAAGGACTAGTAAGTTAAAAAGTTAAGATTGAGCACTGTTAAACAGAAAGAAATGGAAGAAACTCAAACTAAGCAATTTAAATGTGTAAACAGGAATATCATCACTTGGCTGAAGGGACCGGATCAGAGTATTCCCATCTTGCACCTTCAATCTCAAGTGAAGCCACAAGCCATCTTGTTGTTCATACACTTCATCAATGATCTTTGATCTATGATATTAGAGGGGTTCTTTCATTCTTGTTTCTTGATTTCTCAAACTGCACATTCCTTGGGATAGAAGAGCAAAGAAGTAAGGAACAGACAGAAGACCACCACAAGATAAGAACATATTTCAAAACTATCGTGGCTCCATTTACCTCAAAACAGCAAAACCAAAACATAAAAGAACAATTAACAGAAGTGGCTGTGATGGAGGGTAGTGACATCTTCAGTGTTAAAATTGTTGAAGCATGGCACTGCATAGTAGTTATCATAAATTATATTTCCAGCCACATTAGTCTGTAAAGACAATTCTCCGCCAACAATTTAAAAAAATTCTTATCATTGGATATAGGTCTTTTAGTTCCTGCTGGAAGGTTAGCAAAGGCAGCACACATATTCTTGAAAGCATTTGAGAATTTGGTTCCAAATTTTGGTTCCATCCATCCATGGTTTGACCAAGAAACAGCCTATTGCCGACTTGCATATCATAGACTCAAAGTCTAGCCAGTCAGCAACTCTTATGATTAATGAAACTTGCACACGCTCTCTGTGGTCTCGATTGAAAAGACTCTAGTAAACCAAGAGGTCTGTACAGGCGAGTTTTGCCGCTTTTTTGTCCTCTTTGATTGCTTTTGCCAATCTATTTTGATTACTTCTATTTGAGGAGGCATCCATCAAGGTCATGAGCATTCTATAGGCTCGAAGTAGGCATATACATCACTTCAATCGACCAGATTAGGTCAATTCATGGTTTCAGAGAAATATTGATAACACCTTATGTCATATGGGGCGCCGTTTGTAAATTTATTATTTAGACCGAATTTATGCCATTTCCCCCTTATTTATAAATAATTGGGAATGCCACAAAATTTGTTCATAAATAAGACACAAGAACTTGTCCGTTGATATGTAAATAATTATTTTAGGTACGTCCTGATTTATAAATAATCTTTTACCATAGAGTTATTATATATAAATAACAAACTAAACAACTTCAATTATTTATAAATCAGGACATCTCTAAAATAGTTATTTACATATCATAAAGTTTGTAAATCCCATTATTTATAAATAAATTACTTCGCCGGGAGTGTAAATTCATTGTTTAGAAATAATAAATTTCACCTCGCCGAGTGTAAATTTATTATTTATAAATAATGAACTTTACTGAGTGTGTAAATTCATTATTTACAAATAATGAATTTCACCTCGCCGAGTGTAAATTTATTATTTATAAATAATGAACTTCACTGAGTGTGTAAATTCATTATTTAGAAATAATGAATTTCACCTCACCGACTGTAAATTTACTATTTATAAATAATGAACTTCTCTGAGTGTGTAATTTCATTATTTAGAAATAATGAAGTTTCATCTCGCCGACTGTAAATTTATTATTTAGAAATAATGAATTTAACCGTGTGTGTAAATTCATTATTTAGAAATTCATTGTTTAGAGATAATGAAGTTTCATCTTGCCGAGGGTAAATTTATTACTTAGAAATAATGAACTTCATTGAGTATGTAAATTCATTATTTAGAAATAATGAAAGTATAAATGGCTGACCCAGCGTCTCTTGCCCGATCAATTTCGGAGGCTGTTTCTATTTCTAAATAATGAATTTACATACTCAGTGAAGTTCATTATTTAGAAGTAATAAATTTACACTCGGCGAGATGAAACTTCATTATTTGTAAATAGTGAATTTACACACACGGTTAAATTCATTATTTCTAAATAATAAATTTACACTCGGCGAGGTGAAACTTCATTATTTCTAAATAATGAATTTACACACTCAGTGAAGTTCATTATTTATAAATAATAAATTTACACTCGGCGAGGTGACATTTATTATTTCTAAATAATGAATTTACACACTCAGTGAAGTTCATTATTTATAAATAATAAATTTACACTCGGCGAGGTGAAATTCATTATTTCTAAATAATGAATTTACACACTTAGTGAAGTTCATTATCTATAAATAATTAATTTACACTCCCGGCGAAGTAGTTTATTTATAAATAATGGGATTTACAAACTTTATGATATGTAAATAACTATTTTAGAGATGACCTGATTTATAAATAATTGAAGTTGTTTAGTTTGTTATTTATATATAATAACTCTATGGTAAAAGATTATTTATAAATCAGGACGTACCTAAAATAATTATTTACATATCAACGGACAAGTTCTTGTGTCTTATTTATAAACAAATTTTGTGGCATTTCCAATTATTTATAAATAAGGGGAAAATGGCATAAATTCGGTCTAAATAATAAATTTACAAACGGCGCCCCATAATGTCATGGAGATCCATGTACTTACATACACAAATATTGAAATGGTACCAAATACTGACAGCCTTTCAGTAAACAAGTTGCCAGAGGTGGCTACCTTGGAAAACAATGTTGAGTAATGTTTTAACTATAGCAAACGCTATCAAGGGTGAATTAATTGCTCATAAATATTTTTATGACAAAGAGCCATTTGCTCACCGAAACAGGCTATTGTCCAATTGCAATGTGACATTGTCTGTTGCTCAGGCACTGCTTTTGAGAAGATCTGCTGTAATATCGACATTGTCTGAGAAGTTCTCATGATCTCCTTGATCTATTACTGTTAAAATAGGGTGAGTTAAGTTGTATTCCAAAGTGTTCTTGGCGGTTAATTATTCTGGTAAAGCCAAACCAATTCCACTTCTTGAAGGGGCATTTCTGTTATTTTGAAGGTCTTCTCCTGTGGCTTCTGTCACATGGAAGATTGAAAGATGTTTTGCTAATGTTTTTGAGGCGATTTCAGGGCATCTGCTATGATTTTTCAACATCGTTCGACAAGTTCTCACTATCTGTTTGAATTTTTATGGCTGTGAAAATAAGGTGAGTTATGTTAGTCATAGACTCTACATCCAACTTTATTTTAGATGTTTTGGATTGGAACCCTTTCACTAAATCTTTACTCTCGTGTTGACATTTACAGTTATTGCAACTTTAACTTATGTTAATGTTTTGGTGAAACATTGGACTTTTATTGCCTGTAAAATGCATTATACTGATTTTTGGGGGCATGTCTTACACCTGCAGTTCTCTCAACTTATGGTCACAGTGAAACTTTTCAAATATTCTAGTTATCTTAATAGAGACATTGTTCCTTGTTCAAGTTATGTTTATAGTGACTCTTCACATTTTCAAATTATATTAGAAACATTTTTCCACCTATTAATGAAAAAAAAAATGCTTGCAAGGTATACTTTACTCTTCCATTAGGTTATTGTTGTTATGTTCATTTCCACAACTTTGTACCTTTCAATAAATCTTGTTATGCTCTCAGTCTCCCAAGCAATTATGTGATTTATGCCTTCACCAGCAACCCAATCATATCTCAAGTAGCACAGTTATGACAACTTATGGCAAAATATCTATAAACTTAAACATGAATGTACAGTCGAACCTCGAGTTACCACCACCTCTTGTGAGAGACCACCTCTCCTCAGCGACTAGTTTTCCAGAATACCAAAAGTTTCCAAGTCAAATCTGTATAATTATTTTGAACATCTTGGAAGCAACCACTTCTCACAAGTGACCATCATCACTTTTAGGGCAAAAAGATTGAAATTTTCCTTTGCTTTTAACCTCTCATTAGCGACCACTTGACAGATAATACAGTGGAAATTGGATTAAATGGTGTTGTAACATTATCGCATTTGTAAGTAGTACAAGAGATGGAAATTACTCAACGGAAAGTAGATGTTTTCTGGAAAGTGACTTTTCACATGAATAAACATTTAAAACATGGGGTAAATCTCTGCAGTTACCATATGGTAATGAGGCAGAATTTTGGCCCAATATGGTCAAGTCTAACGAAACGAGTCAAGGCTATACTGCAAGACAATAATCATTATCCCTCATCCTTCATCAATAACTCCAAAAGATCGTTGTCAAAACTCCCCACCAATCTGCCATTCAATGGTTTGTGGTGCTACCCTATGTGCGGGGATTAGTCAAATCTTAAGGCAACGGCACATCAAAGTTGCATTCAACCCACTGAGACCTGTGAACAGTTTGTTCCCACGACCGAAAGCCCAGGAAAAGGTCAACCCGCCACAATCTAGTACCATGTACAAAATCAGTTGCACCAACTGCAGTTTTGTATACTACGCTCAAACTGAACGATCACGACGCCGGGATGTCAATAGAGGATTCGCAATCTGGAAATGACCACATCGCTGTCCCAGAAAGTCTGCAGGTCTTTGGCATGCGCATAAGTTTCATGCTATGTTTTTTGAAACTCCACGCAGAATTTTCCTCAGCGCACGTTTGATGTGCTGCTTTTTGAATCACGCATACTAATGTTAATATTTCAACCAATGAATACTCAAGCACCAGCCAAAACGTCTTGAATGAAACATCAAAAAATAGTCAGTGTTAAACCATTATCTTACAATGGTCTAAACTCTCGTACGCAACCACCTCCCATAAGCGAGTAGCTAGGCTTGACATTTTGGCTGGTCACTTATGAGAGGTTCGACTGTATTTTGCAATCTCAAAGTACGCACACTCGCACCAGTACCTTCTGTACCCATGCATCTAGGCCTGCACTTTCTAACCTACACTTACCACTAGTTTTGTTTTTAAGCGACGACATGGTCGTTGCTTAACGCTGACATACAGCATTCCTTTGGATAGTGATTTCGTGCTTTTTTCGTGCTGCACTTATGTTGCGCACGATTTATCCCTCCGTGGAAGTGAAATGCACTCTGGGAGCTAGCAAATAAGACACAACAAAAATGCGCAATCTTTGGTTTCAGAGAGTGAGAAGCTTGTCCTTTGCGGCCGTCGTTTGCAGTTTGTAGGACCTGCCGAGAGCCTTTAATTTCAGTATTTAAACAAAGATGTTGAGTGTGGATTGTGCTTTATCCAGTATTGGATAAATTTGGGCGCAAGGACAAACTCATAATAAGAACATGTCTTCCATACATACAACTTTAGATCGACAAGCAAGTCGCACATGCAATAGGTCAAGGGTCTGCATTAAATTTACGTATTTGTGAGCACTGTGTAGGCCAGACCTCTGCCTGTCTTGAAGTGAATTGAATGAGCACTGTATGAGCACTGTGTGAGCATTGTATGAGCACTGAAATATCTGAACTAAACTTATCTGTGGACTGAAATATTGGTAAAATTGAACTTGAATTGAAGAGCATTGAAGAAGTTTGCTGTCAAACCAGTTGAGATACCAGAAAGCAACGGAGAACAATGTAACGAAAAGTAGAGCTACCTGAAGGTTGTATTGGGACTGGAGTGATTGTTGTATTTTATTTATAGTCTTCTAGTTAGGCAGGGGTCGTACTAACAGGATCGATGCAATGTCAATCAAATCTGAAATTCTGCAATTAAATTAGATTTCACAACACAAGCATGCATCATGTGTACAGAACTCTTGCTTCAACATTTTCCCAATTGTCACAAAACGTTATCAGTTGTAATTCTTCAATGTGGCCGACCACTTTAATCCGTACAAATTTCAACGCTTTCAGTTTTCATAGCATAGTGGAAATGACTCGCAGCCGAGTTGTTTTCAGCAGCAAAAAGCACAGCCACAAGTAGCTTTGTCATTACATCCCAGTCTAGAGCAGCCTTCAGTCACACAAAAGAAGCATCCTTGGAGAAAACATGTAAAAGAAAAAGTCTAGCCAAAGGGAGCGATGATGCTTTAACCATGAGGAAGTCCTTTTCAGCTTTGAGCTGATAATATAATAATTATTATCAAAATGGTATCATATATCTTTTATGTCACAAACGTGTGACTCCAGTAACCCTTTGGGGGTAAATGCCCCAACAAATTTGTGTGACAAAAACAAAAAAAGTCCACAGTGCGACCCATGTCTTATGTTTAAGCATCAATCTGGTACCTCAAGTCTTTGTTCCTTACTGCACATGCTGGCTTGATGAAACAAGCTGGTCAAAGGGAACGAAGAGGCTGGGTGCGAGGGTGATTTAAGCATCCATTTGTCTGTTTATTTTCTAATTTTCTAGACAGAATTTTTGAAATGGCAGTTTAAATGTCATTCCTTCTGAATGCATTGCGTGGTGTTTATCTAATTTAGTGGTAGGTTCACTTCAGCTAATGAGCTGCCAATATTCAACCTGCATTGCCAAATAAAGGGTGCAAACATCTATTCATGGAGTGACCAGTGAAAACATATGGAGTAATGAGGTAATCATATCATAGCCCCTGAGAGCAGACAGCTAGTAATTTCCATTGCTGGAGGTTGTACAACCTCCAGCTCCCAAAGAGAGCAAGATCACCCTGCTAGAATCACATTGACAGATTTCCCAGCTAAGAAGCAAGAGGAACTGCGAATCTTTAATTTTCCCGCCGAAGTATTTGCAGATATGTAGAAGACCCAAGCTGAACCACAACCATACAGCACAGTATCCTTACCAGTGATGATGTAGCAGTGGCCTAGCGAAACAGATGAGTTCGGTCAAATCACCTGACAGAGGTCAAGCAGGACATGCAAGAGCTACTTGACAAGGGAGTCATTGCACCAAGCCAGAGCAGTTATGTACCAGTTCTTTGTCTATCAGTATGGCATCCCCAAATGGATTCAATCTGAGTTTGCACTTATCCAAGCTACAGAGCCCAACAGACCACCACAGCCTTGTTCTGTAAACACTCAACTACAGAAAACACAGCAACAACCTTTACATGCCCAGGATTTTATTAATTTCACTGCATTGTGCTCCTAACTGTACTAAGTTTAGTTTTAGTTCAATTGTGTTGATATCCTAGTGAACATGGCAAGCAAAAGCAGGGGGGGAGTGTATGATTATTATTTTAAGTAGTCAATTTTCATGTCACACAATTCACATTTACAGTTTTCAAATACACCAGTTTAGTAATAGCATAATCATTTTCCTTTATTTCTAAGTTTCCTTACACACCCTTTAAACTGTATGCACAGGGTTCGCACCCTTTTTCAGAGACAAATTTCCAAGACTTTTCCAGGACTCAGATTGATTTTTCCAGGACTATAAATTCACATTAACCCTTTCACTCCCAAGATCTCAATGTTAATTCTCCCTACTGTCTGCCATACATTTTATATTTTTACTTGGGTTTAACAGATTTCCAGAATTTTCCAGGACCACTAGCCCTTCTCCAGGACTTCCAGTCCTGGAAAATGCCACAGTAAAATTCCAGGATTTTCCAGGTTTTCCAGGACCTGTATGAACCCCAAGCTATTTGCTCACTCATTACAGCACCACAAATTTCCTTATGTGGCAATCCTGTGTTGTTGGTTGATATCACATCGTTTTAGAGCCTTATTTCATTTACAAAGATGTCTCTCAGAGTGGAAAAACAAATTTTCAAACCCACACCTGGGATTGACCCCAGACTCTTCAATCCTATACGCATACAACCTGAGACAATCAACATAATTAATACAATTGATTGCCTCAATTAATTAATACAATTGATTGCCTCAATTAATCAATGAAAATCAACACATTTTTCTCAATCTTAATCGATCACAATGGGCAAGTTTTGAAAGAGGACACTTACAATTTTCACTTGAGCAGAGACAAGCCTCGACTTTCAGGAAAAAAACCTTGGGGCCATCTGGTCCCTAAGTTTTCAGAATTGGTTGTCAGCACCAGTATGTTAGACACCAAAAATTTTTGGCACTTCTATATTTCCACAAAATGACACTAAAGTGATGCAAATCATGCGTTTTTTCATGTATAAACAGTTTGCCACTTTTTTCTAAAAGAACAGGGAAAATGGCTAAATTTAATTCTGTTATTTATAAAAAAGCTTCCATGTTGCAAGCTCTGATTCATTATTTTTCATAAACTTGCGCTGAAGAAAGTAAACATACAGGCCTTTCGTGTTCATTGATGCATGGCAACTACACAACTTTTTCAGAGGTGAATCTATTAAATATCTGCTGTACAGATTTCTTTAAAATTACATGTCATACTAAATTTGCTATGGATTTCTTTTATCAACAAAGTATTTTTTTGATGTTTCAATCTTTTATGTGAGCCGAAAATCAGAGCGTGTAAATCAGCCTTGACAACCTGCAATGCACTAAGTCCAGGATTGAATGCTAATGAGATGCATGCTCCTTATAAGAAGCAACACAAAGTGTCATTTTCATATCACTTCATATTTGACATCATTACGTCTTGGTGACTTTTTTTACAAATGAGGACAGTTTGTGACGCTTATCATGAAGATCAAGCATCTCATTAGCATGCATTCCTGGACATATCTGCTGGGATGCATTATAATACTTACAAATTTTAAATGCTGTCTAATTTATTTGAAACACATTGGAAGTTAATTGTACAACAAGTCCTGCTAACGTACGATTGAATCATTCCGAATAGCAAAATCTGATAAAATCTGAAATGTGCACAAATAAATATTATTTTGGACGAAAAGTGAAATCAACATCTTTTGTTAACTACATTCCATATCGCCATCTAAGGTTTTTGTGAAAACTGTAAACTATAGAGTTGGGAAGCTAAGCATATGAAATAGATTTTGGACAGATGAAAAAAGCCTGACAACTTTTACACACGTAAACAAGCTTAAGGAAAATTGACCATGTGAGCATGTTTACCAGTATAGTGTGAGTCATGTTTACTCGACAAAGCAGTAGCTTTACAGCTTCATTATTTACCATAGCAATGTTTTCATTGGTAACTGTAATACCCAAAAATAATGTGAAAGAAAAAAAATTGCACCTAATTCATGATGAATCCTGTTAATAAAATTGAAAACAAATTGTAACACATTTCAGACCAAAGTCACTGCAAAATTCACAAGAAGAACACCATTTCAAAGGCTATTTACATACAAATGAGAAGTATAGTTTGGTATTTAATATATATTCCACTCATTCGATGAGTATGAAAATTAAAAAGAAGAAGAATTAAGAAATCTTAGGGGCCAGCCTGGGGACCAAGAGTGAAAAGTTAGTTGGCAATGAAAAACTGGTCGTCTTGGCGACCCCAGCAGTTGCAACATCAAGCTCGGAGAGAGCATGTGTATCACACCGGTTATGTGCATAACAGAGAGAGAGATTGATCTCTATATAATGACTATAATGGATGTCATATTGATAGAAGGGACAGTCAAAGGTTAACATGAGTGTGGATTTACCGTCACCACAGGACAGTCATTTATCCTGCAAAAAAAATCAGTAGCTGTAGAGAGGCATTATGGGTGGTGCGCTGAAAGGACAGCTCAGACATATTTAACAAGAAGATCTTTAAGATCTTACAACCGCACTTTTAAAAGTTAACTGTTTTGGTAGCACTACAGTCGCAATGCAATGCACATTCCAAAGCAGTCCTTGATGATTCATTGATTACTGCAGACACCACATCACTTGATCAACACAACCTGTATTATTGCACCATCAGTCATAGCCATTGTAATTACTTCCAGCATATGTTGTAATATGGGATCATGAGTGACCCAAAGAAGAAAAAAAGGGAAAAAAAAAATCAGTTTTGAACCTATTTCCAGCAAATTTGGCGCACCGGAAGCTTAGAAAATTCCCCTATTTCTGGCCATCATTTTTCAGCTCTTTTCATCATATCCCCCCCTCGAGAGGGTTTTGTAAAGTTAGCGAATTAGTATGAAAGCCACCATAATGGTGATTGCCGTCAGCGAAATGTTTATTTGCTCAAAAATTGAGGCCAAAATCTTTCGGAGATGGAAGTCAGGACATTTGTAAGGATACAAAAAGTAATTTGGGACCAGTTGGTGGCTTGTAAGGCCGAAATTATCCAGAAGTAAGCTTTTTTTAACTTGAACAAAGGCCATGCAGTGAACAAATTGAATAAATTATCGGCTCTTCTCACTGTCTCATTCTGTTTTTTGTTTCGTTCTCTTTTGGAGCCTGCCGAGGTCATTTTTTTGTCTAAATAACCTGAGAAAAGTTTGAAAAAGATGTTCCTCTTCAATTTTCAGCTCTCAGGCAATAATCCTGGATTTTTTTGACCGAAACGTCGGTTCATGTTATGTTCGTGTGTTTCGGTGGCTATGGGCGACCATCGCTTCCTTCGTTGACTCAAGCAATGAAGCAAGGTGACAAAAAAATCTAATTATATTTAGTTCTGGTTTTGTGCTATTTCGTTGAAATTTTAATATGATGAAGCTGGATTGTTAAGGAATAGATTTCACTACTGCTGATAGGAGGTAGCTATTAACGTTAAAGTGATATATCGCTTCGAAGTCAGGGTTTTGAAGAGATTTTTATGCAAAGGTTGAGTTCGGCATGACTTTGTAATCTGAGATTTTTGTTGACCCTGAAGAAACAAGGTTTGGCGAGTAAACATTACAGATTTTGTAATTCAAAGTTGGCCGAGTGAGGTCTGCATCTGGTCGCCGACAGAAAAAAAAAAACCACGGGTACAACATGAACCGCGCTCAGCCCATGGCCGCGCAGTTAAAAAGAAATTGCAGACCCGCCAATTCTCACGGTTCTGCCATGAGTCTCATGGTTTTTTATCTTTTTCACGGCCTCACGACAAGACTCCACATTCTCACGATTCTTTGGGGAAAATCATTCTGAAATGAAATATGAATGAAAAATTAATGGAAAGCGAGTGCCATAAACTGATAAAGTGATAAGTGAATAAAGCAGAACTCTACACTGTTACATTTGTACTTGTGTTTACTGCTTTTCTGCCGATTTTTGCCTCGTTCCTAGGCCTCTGCTAGTAATATTATGCAGCGGCTATGTTAACCATTAACTGAACCTCGACCCCATGCCGAGATGACCCCTTGCTATAAGTTTCATCCCAGTGATGACCTATTGCTATCATCAAAGAAAGCTGCATCTTCTTACAACAGGGAACACAAACAGAGGAATGAAGGTAACACTTAAAAAGATCACTTAATGACTGCCCTTAATGGAAACAGGGGTTGTTTAATCTTAATCGAGAAAAAAGTAGAATCTCACTATTTTTTGTAGAATCTCCAGATATTTTTTCATGGGTATCCAGATTTTCCTTTATCAGGGGTTGGGAGGTCTGAAATTGCCACAATCCCATGGCTGCTTGAAACAGATGTAGAATGGTAAGCTTAATTCTGAGCATTCCAAGGATGTGACAAGCCCCTTTTGGGCATACTTCAAACATTTTAGAAAGAGGATTTTGCAAAAATAAGTACTAATTCATGATAATTAAGACTGTCAACGTCGAGGACTTACAGCCTACATAACAAAAGCATGTAAACATTGTCTTTAAGATGCGTCTGGACGAGAGAAGAATTATGAGGCAGGTCTGAAAATAGCATATAAGTTTAAGGTCTAATCTGAAAATAAGGCAACAAATTTTGGGTCGCGTGGTGAGTAAGGAGAGGTTTTCAAAGAGCTTCCCCGTCCCCCCATCCAAGTCCATTTCAAGGCTTTTAAAAGTTACGTCGCATGCGATAATTGAATTAACCAAGTTTACTTGGGTTTGGATCGAGATAAAAGTTGATCGTTACGCTCAAAACAAGAGCTGTCCACCATGGATAAGGTGGGGTTGGCGTGGCACGTTTGGAATGTTATCCTCAGCTATCCGACAAGGATCTATCAGGTACGAAACGACACAGCCGTGAAAAACGTTTGCAAGCACAAACCGACAAAAAATTCACTTCTATTCTCGTTCTGATGCTTAATTTATCTCGGCCTTTTTGTAGAGTTCGTGTTCTCGGCTATGCTTCGCTCATTAGTGAAAACCAGACTGTGTGTGCGTTGGAATTTCAGTCACTTCAACTCTGTCGCTCCGTTGAGTCACTCAGCTGGTTTCACAACAGCTAATTTCCCAAGCGACTCAAAAACAATTGAATGGCAGCTCGACAAATGAACGAGAAATAAACACAGCACTTCTCTGCACTCGCTACCAGAACATACCTTTGTTAAATTGAGCTTCTCAGTCTTCTAAAGGAGCTCTTCAAACGTTGAACGGGGAGCGCGCTCGCCTGCGCCACCTTGATCTTCACGAACCTCCCACGTGAAAGCACGCGGAGCCCGCGCCGCAAGGGGACAGTCAAGGGGACATATTTTAGGAGATTTTTTTTGGTGAGCAACCGCATGCCAACAACTGCATCGCAGACTCAGCCGAACGAAAGATCACCAGAGTCACGAACAAGATGGTGGTATCTTCGCGGTCTCTCTGTTCACTCATTTGGCTACTGCTATTTACGTCAAATTCTGACGCAGTTCATCCTAGTGCAGTTTATCGGAGTTTCCATCAGAATGATCACTTCACCGTCCCTTTACCTAACTCAACCCTGTCCGCACAGTGCAAGGCAGCGTATGACAAGTTGATGAATCCCAACTCCTCTGACGTCACGGAGTTAGTGGCTTGTAAGTTTGTCAAAAGTACATGGTTTTTCGTTAGAGATCAGCGGTAAAGTAGCATTCCCATTCATTTCGCACCATTAGTTCTTTGCATTTTGCCATTTGATATTACAGTACAATGCAAATTTTCGCCGGGCAGTACAGTACAAAACGCCCCCGGCCGGGCGCGCAGGCCGGCACGTAGAAATAGAGCTTACGTAATGCTGAGTAATGGAACAAGCCTTGCGCCTGTGCGGCATTAACAATGAGTAATATTCAGGTAGTCTTTTTTAATTTTTTCATCATAGCAAGTTTTTTTCTCAGGTTAATTTATGATTTTTTGTATACTGTGAAGGAGTGATTTGACTTATCCTCATATTATTGTTACCTGATTCCCACCCCACCCCCCATGGTTGTGTTGGGTACTTTGGAAAAAAGATTCCTCATACGTCAGGCATATACCTCATGGTTGAGAGAAAACTTTGCTGCATGTTTAATCTTAGATTAATGTCTGAATTATTTAACTGGAGGCAGCACGTCCATAACCCTTTCGGTGGCTTGGTTGTGGGGCAAGCTGCCCACTTTTGTCAGCTATTTCATGCAATAGACTGTTTTCGATGTATTAAAATTCAGCTTAGTAGTGAGGCTTAGAGGACACTAACAAAGGAAATTGAATGACCAGGTTTATTCATTTCTTTTGGTTGTGTCCTCTATGCCTCACTATCAAGCTGAATTTTAATATATCGAAAGTGACCTACTGGTATTGAGAACTTAGCACCTTGAATTTCTATAAGGACTAACAGAAAATACAAAGGTACCTAGTCCTGACTGGTGCAGTCAGCAAAGTGAAGACAATAATTTCAAATGAAAAAGGCAGGCAATATAATTTATACTTCTCTAATAAAATTATTATTCTATGCTTCTTCCAGAAATTTCATGGCCACAGCTAAACGCCAAGTCGAAGACATAAGTTGTTTAATTTTTTGGACCAGTGTTTTCAAGACATCCAAAGAGTCTGAGTTTTGAGACACCCCTGATTCAAGCTTGTATTAGTGCCACTGTGTTGTGTTCTTGTGCAAGACACTTTACTCTCCCAGTACCTCTCTGCAACCAGGTGTATAAATGGGCACTAAGCTATGAATTAAATGCTGGGGGGGGGGGGGGGGTAACCATGTGATACACTAGTATCCATGGAGGAAGGGGTAGAATTGCTCCTCATTCCTTCAAGCTACAAAAGTGCAGATAAGCACCAGGCTGAATGCAGACCTACCTAGCTACCTACATACTCACCTAGCTACTTTCCTGATGAGAACTTATTTGTATATTTATTTAGATATTGATGCAATGGGTAAACCTCAAAGTGGAGTCACTGTGGGCAATCTTGCCTGGTTTGGATCTTACGGAGAGTGTCAGAATTTAATGGGAGCTCACTACTGTTTAGCTAGCATCAAGATCAATCTAAAAACTGGAAATAAAGTTAGTATATCTAACAGCTTTCAACAGTGCAGTAAAAGGTTTAAAAAACCAACCTTAAGTACCCCCAGCTTTAGTTAAGTTTGAGGTACCTTGTCAAATTTCTTAATTGCAGCTAATTGCAGTGTCATTTATTATTCTAAAAACAACACAAAAAATTCCCTTTGTATGAACATTTTCCTTGTATCTGACCAAGTTATAAAAAACATGAGTGGAAGTTTGGTAGAACAAGAAGTGTTGTGGAAAGAATAGCCCCAGACAATTACTTTTACAGCTTTTTGGGGTTCTACTGAACTTTCACGAGTGTTTCTATGACTTGATAGTAACATAGAAAAAAGGTTTTCCTTTTCATTTAGAAATCACTGCAAGAAAAAGAATTGAAAATCATTTGGTCATTTTGATCACCAAAACGTGAATTATTTTTGCTTGCAGGACAATATTTTGTTAACAGCTTACACTAGATCTATGTTTCTATCAAGTCAAAAGAAGTACTGCTTTTAGTGTGTGCCTTTTTACAAGGTGTTTTCAAATGTACTTTCAATTGTTAAGTCTGAAGTCAATACTTTACCAAGTTACAGTTTATCTTACGTAGCAGTATGATTTGTTTTAACTGAGTTTCAAGAGTTCATTTTTCTTCAGTTACACCAGATTTGAAAGTTGCAATTTTCTGCTTTCAGAATCAGACATTACCAATACAGTGGGGATTGTGTGTTCCAAAGAATTGCAGTGACGATGATGTAACAAATGGCCTGGAGAAGATATTGAGTATGTATTGTAAATAGTAATTGTTTTAACATCTCTTGCAAACTTTACTTTTCAGTTGTCAATACTGTGTGAATATGTCTCGTTTAATCTTTTTTCAAAGTAATGTCTTACTTTTTAGGAATACATTATAATTGAATGATCATCACTTATAGATTTGACTGATAACGTGGTACAGTTGAACCATCAGGGTCAGTTTCTGACCAGCGGCACAACCCAGAGATCAGTGAACTGTGCTAAACCATCAGAATATACTCCAGGAGTTATTGCTACTATGTAAGTGAACTGGCAAGAATAATTCATTGAACAAGAACTTTGTTGTAACCTGGTCAACCCTAGAAAGCTAATTAATGGCCTCATTGTCTAGAGGCCTGATACTCTGTTGTTGGCAGTGACTCACCCATTGTCTCCACTCAGCCAACATAATCCAAATGGCAAGTGATGCAAGAACTGACCCAAAAATTACTAAGTAACCTTTCTCTTGCCATAAACATGTCTGATAGGGTCTGCACAAAGTGTGAGGCAGTGAGTCATGCAAGCTATTATGCTAGCCATTCCAGTTAGCCTAAATAATAGCCTATTTAGTCTTAAGAAATAGAACCTTGGTTACCTAATTAAGTTATTCTAGACTACGAGTAGTCCCTCTTTCGCTTAGTCCGTCGTGCATGACGCGAAAGAAAACCGCGAGAAAAAAATGGCCACGCAAAATGCTGGAGGCGAGGAGCGCGCGAAAGGAGGGACTACCGCCTAAGCCCAAAAGTTTGAATTATGCGTTGCTCTCACAGCACAAAAATATGATTGGCTTATGTTGGGAGCGTTGACAACGTGTTGTCAACATTCAAGATACCTGTGACATCTTGCAGGAATGTTTTGGAACCGGAGCAAATCAAAACGGTACCAGAGCAAATCGAAGTGTTGGAATCGCGCATCGCAAGCCGTGATGTTCTTGCGAATCTCCCAACAGGCGCTTTGGAAAGATTTAAATTTATGCAGTGTTTTGTTTGGCAAAGCTCTCTGCCTCCAACCCAACTGCGAGCGTGTTAGTGATTTCGCCGCTCAACAGCATCATCTAAGTCAGCGAATATAAATGCACTGAGCTTGGCCTTTCTGCTGTCCATTTGAAAGATTGAACCGGACTCTCACTTGACACTGGACATTCACCTGAAATTTTCCGCTGTTATCGGCAAACATTTCACCGCAGTTGGATGATCTCCTATGTATAACGTATAATGTAAATTCTCGGTTGAAACTCTGTTGAAATTTTCGCAATAACTTCTAGACAAAAATCGTTACAAGAGGCCTCATTCGCCGTCTTCTTTTTAAAACTTCTTTGACAGTTTCGCTGAACGAACACTGAACGAAGATATACTTCTCACAGCATTTTTTCTTTGCCTGGCTACTTGAAGAGTAGAGTAGAGCAATTTTATTCAGATCTCCCGGGGCTATTGATAACAGGCGATAATAAGAGGACGTCAAGATGAGAAATCCTACACCAAAAAATCACTCGGCTGTGAAAGGGCAAACTCTTGGGCTTAGGCGGTAGTCCCTCCTTTCACGTGCTCCTAGCCGCCAGGATTTTGCGCGGCCATTTTTTTCTCGCAAATTTCTTTCGCGTCACGCACGACGGACTAAGCGAAAGAGGGACTACTCGTAGCCTAAGTTATTCCCTCTCCCTGGTTTTAGAGCCAGTACGGATTAATGGCTCACATGGCTTGCCTACTGGTTAGCCTTTAGAAATAACACTCATATTAACCTAACCAGCACTCCGTTTAGTCTAAATAGCACTCTCGTTAGCCTAAATTAGTTAAGTTAGCTTGTGGTTAGCTGTTTTATGAGTTAGGAATCCTGGCTCAAATATTGGCAACACTCTGTCTGATACATGACCTACTCTAGATAGTGATACCTTCTGATCTATTTGAGTGAAACGTTCAAGGAGTTTCAACATTCCCTATGATAATAGAAAGCTTAAGCACACACCTTTTTTGTTAAGTTTGTTGTCTTTCTTTTGGTGCATTTTCACCTCCTTTAGTGAAATGGAAACTTAAAGCTCTCTTATTTGTGTTAAGAACTTCAACTGTTTACAAAAAGTCAAAAATACAGGCCAAAGAAGAGAACAGTTGATTTCTGGTTCATGTCCCTCTCTTAAAAATCGTCCGTGCTGAAGCTCCTTGAAAAAGCCATGCACAATAGGTGATTGGCTTGATGGCGTCATTTGACTGCAACTACCAGAATTCTTCACTTTTTGTGTTTCCTTTGCTAATTAGGGCAGTATTTAAATCCCACTGAAGCTTCAAAATTAATTAATGAAGAAAAAACAACAGGAATTCTGGTAGTTAGTCAAATGATGACAATGTGCAAATCTGCTTTTCAAGACAAGAGTGCTGTGTCAAATTGAAGACCCAGTCTCTTTCCTAGGTGACTTCTGGTATAGATTATAAGAGAAAATCTTTAATACTACTACTTACATAACAGTACATATAGTAAATACTAAAATGTCTAGTAGATTATCAGTATTATCTATACATGCCACTTTGTTGACTATTGCAGAACTTTATGTGGCGTGATTCTTTTTCTGTGTTTGGTGGGCACTATGTTGGATGTCATCTCAGACTGTATGAAACCAACCACACAATCCTCTTTGAGCAAGAATGATAGTTTCATGCCAGTGAAACGCAGCCATGTGGAATATGAGAGCTCACTAGTCGATTCACCTGTGACTAGTACGACACAACTCAGTTCAACACAATGTTCAGAGAGCTATAGATCAGGATCTTCCATACCTTTGTTGGTTTACGACAAACAGGAAGGTAATTGGAATACAGTTTGAGCCAGATTGTTGCGTTAAATGCATGCTTTGAAATTTATCCATCTGTGGTGTCAAGGGCAATAATTATTGTAATTGCTAAATTGTTAACAATACATTCATACATGCCAACAATGTACATGGACAATATCAGATGCTCTACAACAACCTTTCACAGACAAGTCACAAGAGCAAACAAAATTAATTAAGTACAAGACAATTTTTTTCTGCTCAGATCTTTGGATTTTTTTCAAAGGACCCAGAGTTTTTGCTTCCTCAAAAGCAGTAACAAGTCATAGATTTATGGTCATTATATATACTGATGATGGGGTTACTTTACTTTATTTTCTTTCCTTTGCTGAGGCAACTGCAGGAAGACAAATTTGAGAACACAACTCTGTTCAAAATTAAAAGGTGTACTATTAATAGTAGTATTTCTTCCCTAGAGATTACAATCTGATTTTACAGCCAAGACTACCAGACATGTAATCAGAAATGAAAAAAGGAAAAAAAACACAAGACACGACAAGGGGTACTCTCACTCCTTTTGACCCACAGTCACTCTCCTTACTTCCAGCATTTCTTGTTCTCTCTCTATCCAAAGTTAATAGAGAGGAATGGTTATGTAACCCAACAAAGTTCTTTGTTGTATGCTTTTGTTAGCCTTTTTGGCTTTGACCGAGGACAAAACATGATCTCTGTCTGCTACTGTTTGAGGAAATAACAATACAAATGTCTGTTATGTAATTCGTTTGTATGCTAAGTGTTTGAACAAAAGCAAAAGATTGTGCATGTTGGTGGACCTTCCAACATTAATCTTGGCATCTTTGGTTGCTCCTTTGACATTTACCAGGCTTCAAAACCATTCCTCTTTATTGGTTATTCTCTATCTCTTCAATGATAAACAATGATAAACAGTTTATTGAAATGTGTCATTTTAGGTTTTGGTGTGAAGCTCAAGAAGTTTTTCCAGTGCTTTTCCCTGATAAAGAACACAAGTTGTATATTAGACACTAAAGTACCTCCAGGTGCCATTACATCAATCAATGGTTTAAGGGTGCTCAGCATGTGGTGGGTCATTCTGGGGCACGTCTTCATCTGGCAAATGATCAGTGGAAATCTCAGTAAGTTTTTAATTAATAATTTTAATACCCATGCTAACGTTGCATTAAATCTCAACCAAGACAGGTGTTTTCTGTTCATCTGTGCAAAGAAAATTCATGTTATTAGTATGTTTATCCAAGTAGTAGGAAGAAGGTTGTTTTGATGGTGTAATGGTTAACATGCTAGACTTTGCATATTTGAACTTATTGAATGGCGAGCTCTGTGAGCGGGCAAGACAAACCAAATCCTGTGCTGTGATTGGTTACCCAAGTGGGCAAGATGGAGCTATCTTGCCCGCTCAGTACTACCGTAATTTCCGGCAGTTTACCCGCACAGCAGATTACCCACACCGGTCGTTTTTTGCCAAAATGAGAAAAAAGATTCAGCAGATTACCTGCATTGGCAGATAACCCGCACCAAAAAACAAAGGAAAGTTATGGTAAATAGTTCGAGAACTCACAAATTTGAAGCAATCGAGCGAGACTAAGCCTTTCATGTTCGTGTCCATTTGGATAAGATAAAAGTTTCTGCTACTTGGCCACCAATAGGGCAGTTAAAAGCACTCTCCTCAGCATTCCTTTCTTAAGTTTGATTTTACAAGTTAAATATCCAATGTATTGATGTTTAAGACTTAACAGAATGCGAAGCATTCATTGTTGGAGCAATCGATCATTGAGCGCCATTTTTGTAAGGTTGAGAGAAAGCTAGGACGAGTGTAAAAGATCCTTATGTGGTAGGGGTGAGGGGCAGCCAAAAAGTACCCGCGAAACAGCAAAACTGCAATTTAGAACTTATAACAATACCTTTAATGTGCTAAGTAAAAACGATCTTCAAAACTCTTTTAAAACACTAGAAATAACAAACAGTTCTTAATGTGCTAAGTAAAAACAATCTTCAAAACTATTTTAAAACTCTAGAAATAACAAACAGTTCATTCACTTCTAAAATGTTCAAAAAATACCTGAAACATGCATTCCTTCACTAAAACCTAAATGATCCCAGGCTAGTGTTCAGTTTGATCAAGTTCAGTTTAAAATCCATTAAAGTCCTCATCTTCCGTGTCACTATTAAACAAGTCAATTAAATGGGCATCCATAACAGGATCCAGAGCGGTCGCGGATTCCATTTCGTCGTAGTCACTGATGTCCAACTCATCGCTTTCTCTATCCTCGGCACAACCCATAATGCCTGCCTTCCTGAAACCATTTGTGATTGACGTTGTTTTCACTGCCCTCCATGCTCGAATAACCCAATCACAGTCTTCCGCATGTGTTGCCCTCCTCATTTTCCCTGTTTCGGTGAAGGTGTGTAGGCCCTCCGACATCCACTTTTCCCACTCGGCACAGATATGGTTTTTAAATGAGCGATTCACAGAAATGTCTAATGGCTGCAATTTCTTAGTAAGGCCACCAGGAATCACTGCAGTGGTTGTTTTGTGCTTGTTTTTGAAAGTGTTCCGAACATCTTCATCGATGCGCGCGCTGAAACTGTCGAAGATCACAAGTGATGTTCTGTCGAAGAAAGACACAGGTCTTGGTCGCCAAACTTTCTCGCCCCAAACAGCCATTCCGTCACAATCCATCTATCCTTTGCCATGGCAGTGGACAACCACACCATCTGGGAGCTTTTCTTTTGGCATTGTTTTGCATTTAAAGATGACCATTGGTTTGAGCTTTTTCCCTGACTCCAAGCACGCAAGTACAACAGTGAAGCCAGTTTTCTCGTGACCGGTGGTTGAAACAGGAACGCTTTCAGCGCCGGTTGAATCAACAGTTCTGGAATGAGGAGCATCAAATGACATCGGAACTTCATCCATGTTGAAAACACGATCTGCTTGGATGCCAAGCTCCTCTTTTCTTCGCGAAACAAACTCGCGAAAGTTCACAACTTTCTCCTCCCAGTCATCTGGCAGCTTCTGGCCAACAGTGGTTCTCGCACGCACGGATAGGCGATTTCAGCGCATGAATCTGCTACACCAGCTCGGACCACCAACAAATTCAGTGACATTCATCTGTTTTGCCAACTCCTTCGCTTTGAAATGGATCATAACAGTGGTGACTGCATGGCTCTTTTCTCTTTGGCTGATGACCCACTCTTCCAAAGTTCTCTCCAATGCAGGAAACTTCGCTTTACCAGTACGGCAGGTGCGTTGACGCTTTGGCATTTTCGTCATTACAGCCTTCTTCTTTCGCCAGTAACGGATCATGGATTCATCGATCTCAAACTCTCGTGCTGCTGCTCTGTTACCGATTTCATCTGTCCGAGCGATAACTCTCAGCTTGTACTCAAATGTGAAACTTTGTCGTGGGCGTTTCAAACCAGGCATTTTTAAATTGAACTTGTATTAAACTTGTAACTGACTCGTGGATGCACTTATCGTAAATGATTGATGTTGGTAAAACTTATTGAGTCAGTTAGCCTTTTATTTCTTCACTTGTCAGTGTTTTGTTTACACTCGTGCCAACAATTATATTTTTTATCACATGCCATTAATTATGCGGCGCCATGAATTCAACAAATCACCAAGATATTTATGGTATCTCAGGTTCTACTGGGTCTAAGAAATTGCTTGAAACGGGAAAATACTCTATAACTCAAGGCAGCACTAGCTAGGAATATTTCGCTGATGCGTCAAGTATTCTTGCATTTTTTTTTATCACAGTCAATGCTATTTTTTCACGGCATGCGTGCCGACAAACGTCGGCATCATGTTTCAGTTAGGCTTTGTGTTTTCCACAATAAAAGACACGTTAAAAGATTTAGGTGAGAATTTTTCTAAGCAAAAAAAAAACTATCTGTGAAATTGACAAGGTAAGAAAACTATCAAAGCACAAACGCGTAGCGAAAAATTTGTTTGTATGGAATTTTTTTTGTATGATTTCATCCAACTTGCATCAGCTATAATCAATCAATGTTTAAAAGAATTTTATAGCAAATGAAGCACGATACAAGAGTTGATAGGACGTGTTTCTCGTTTAAACAAATGAGGCATTACACAGGTTTGTGGCAAGCGTATATTTAATGACTCTTATCTTTGTTTTATCTTCTGTCAGTACTATAATAATTACTGTTAAATACTTACGGGAAGATTAAAAAATTATCAGATAACCCGCACCACCCTATTACCCACAGCAACGGTAGTTTACTGAAAAATTAACGCATTACTCGCGGGTAATCTGCCAGAAATTACGGTACCCGCTGTGTCCCGCAAGAAAAATTTCCTCAAAAGCCATACAATAAATCCTTTATTGACCGAACTTGTTCGGTCAAGATGGCTTGATATTGGCCTCATTCTTTTTTTGCATGCATGTTTATTGGCCTCGACTCCATCTCGATCCATAAACATGCAAAAAAAGAACTTGGCCAATATCCAGTCATCTTGACCTCACACTTGGCCAATAATCCGTATATCTTTGTTACCCTTGAGCAGAACAACTCTGTCATTGCCTCTGTGTAAGCTGGAGGCTACTGAGAAACTTGTAGTGTCACTTGGCAAGATGTTTGGCAACCTGGTACAGTAGAAGGAGTAGTAGCTTTCTTAGTCGGTTTAAGCTATGGAAGTTGGGACAAGGTGTGGTGTTGTGGGCTCTTTTGACCCAAGTACAAATTTAATTTTAAATGTTATGGGTCCACCAGCTTTTATTAGTGATTCATCTTCACTCATCCCAATTGACAGCCATTTTCTGAGCCCATCCTTCTGACTCTTTCACTCCACACCAGTCATACATTAGGGCATCATCAAGTCCTGTGCTTGGAGTGTCTTTGGACAGTAATTCTTCTCCACTCATTCCAAATGATTGAGAATTAGGAATCTAAAACATTGGTGATTACTGAAACTGCAGTACGTTTTTTTTTTCTTTCAAGAAACAAATACCAAACAGTCTGCCAGTAACTTAATAGCATGTGCTGCTGTTGATTAATTTCAGGCAATTTGGGTGTGGCATTTCCTCGTCTTTTGAATCGGTTTAGTTTCCAAGCAGTAGCCAATGCTTTCTTCTCTGTTGACAGCTTTTTCTTTTTGAGGTATGTAAATAAATCATGATCTCATTTCAACCTAGTCAATGTCACTTAAATCCAACAAGTCTTCTATAGCTCCTTGGTAGAACTTCTTGCTGGTGAACAGAAGTCTTCTATAGTGTCTTACATCTCCACTTCCATGAATGTACTTCCTTTCTATGGCAAAATATTTTGTGGTTTAAATATTAGTACCATGCAGTAAAAGTTGCTGCATAATTGTTTTAGAGGTTTGGTGTAGCCTGCCTCTTCATCTCTGGCTATAAAATCACTACGAACTGATCAAAAAGATTCTGCAGCAGCTTTCACTGCATGTAAGGATATGGTCTTTAAAATATTCATGTTACTGATGCATTAAGAAAAGTTTACTTGTTACTGATTCACTGAGCAGTATGGAGCAGAGCATAGCTCTTAAGTACCGGTTGCTGCAGTCGAATTTGTCAATACAATTTACACAGTTTGAAATAAAGGGAGTCATAGTCACAGTGATTACAACGTGATTATCAGTTTATTCTTCCGTATTCCTTATAGCACTCAATAGTGTAATTTTTTACATTTATATCGATCTACTAATCAGTTTATTAATCATTTATTTTACAGTGGTTTGCTGGTCTCATACCTTTCATTTCGTCGAATGGAAAAATCAAAGGGTCAGTTGCCTCTTTTTCAGTTTTACTTTCATCGATTCTGGAGGTAGGTACTATTCTTGTTACTCCACTAATATACAATATATCTTTTTAGTTTCCAAAGGGGAATTTATGTGCTACTGGATTTTTTTGTACGGCTTATTTGATAATATATGGAATGAGTAAAAGTAAATAAATTTATTGGTATGGGCACCAATTTTTAAACTAAGCCACAGAAAAAAATCCAACAAGTGATTCGGATGCTTGCGTTTAGAGGTTGTGAAAAATTTGACAATTCATTTTATTTCAAAATTACTTCATCGCTACTCTATATTTATGACATTGTTACCGTAATAGCTTAATTTACAAGTCTTTTAGACACAAGGTTAGAACACAAACTTAAAATTGATCTTTTCTGATTGCATTAAGGTCCTTGAATGATTTATTTCTTCCAGGTTGACTCCAACATACATGTTTGTGTTGTTATTCTACGACAAGCTTACTGGCTTCTTGGGCGATGGACCAGCTTGGTTCCAACAGCAGGCAAACCCTGCATGTGACAAGTACTGGTGGTCAAATCTTCTCTACATCAACAATTTCTGGCCATCTGGTTTGGGAAAAGAGGTTTTGATCTTTTGCCAGTAGAAAACACCTGAGAATTAATTTTACCATTTTCTGTCTCAATATGCATTGTTTCTGATCATCAAACTAGCCTGAAAGGCAGCTGTACATGTTCAGCAGCTTCTCTTGAGTAAGTGCATTGCAAGCATTGCCAATGCATTACACTTTGTCAAGGTAGAAAAATATCAAACGGGTGATACTGAACAAAAAAGAAATGACAATGTTAAACCAACATGCATCTCGCACATAACTAACTTGAACAATACCTCATGTAAGCGAACACAACAAAGCTGGCATAGTCAAGTTTTCAGTAGGTGATTTTTTTTTCTGCAGATTAGTTACGAAAGACGCTGATGTGATGATTTTAATGACTAATTATACCTTTTATTTTCATTTATAGTGTATGAATTGGAGTTGGTATCTTGCCAATGACATGCAGTTTTATATCATCAGTCCCATCATCCTTTTGGCAACTAGAGGGTAAATACAACAGCTTATTTTAAACGTCGGAGGACTAGGGACAAGCATGTAAAATCATAAAGTTAAACCATGCAAATGACAATGAAAGTTGTTTTATGATGACTAACCTAACAATGAGTTTGGTGAAATACAGGACTTGCACTCATTATAATCATGTCTAGCTAGCCAGGGCTAGAGCCTTCACCTCTTGATATGGATCTGTTGAAATCACTAGTCATTATTAGGTCACCACGCCTGACATAACCAGTATTTCTTACAAGTCATTTTAGATGCATAATGACTGACTACTGTTGATAATCAAACACCATAACATTGGTGATCAGCCAAGTTTTATTAACACTAGGTTTCCATAACAGGTGTGCAGATCACTATTAATAAACTAAATGTACATTTCCAAATTCTAATTCAATATGGATAGTTGACTCAAGTGAAAACCAGCTGACGCTAACAACACCTTCCATGACATGGTGTGACAAGGAGAACATTCTGCTCTCCTTTTGATACATGTAGAAACTAAAGTGTCTTGCACAAGAACACGACAAGATCACTTACGGTAATCTGGAGCACTGTAGCTTATGACTCAGCCAGTACATTTCCCACTACCCATTGCTTACCATTATGTGTATACACCATGTCAAACTTTTCTGTCTTGTTTTGTTGTTTCATTATAGATTTGGTAATCGTGGTTTCATAATAACAACATCAATTCTTCTTGTCGCTCACTTCATCACCACTGCTGTCATTATTGGTCACTACAATCTTAATGCATCATTGATCGGGGGTGGTGAAAACCCGTAAGTATAAATATTTGAGCATTTGTTCCCAGTAACATATTGTCGATCTGCTGTAATCAAACCTAGCTGTCTTTTAAAGGAGTTTCTTGTGTCTACATTTTATTTTTGTCCATTGTCATCTTTTTATTCTTCCCTAGTCACACTCAGTCCTATCCATAGTTGTTCATTATGTTTGATTTGTATAATGTCTCTTGTGTCAACTGTTTTAGGAGGCAATAGACCAATTTCAATGTATCAAAATTCAGCCTAAAACAATAGACCTCAACATGAGGCTCTGGGGAATAAACCCCGCAAACTCTGTATTTATTTCCTGGAGCCTCATGCTGAGGTCTATTGTTTTAGGGTGAATTTCAATATATCAAAATTGGTCCATTCATAATTATTGGAATTGGAAGTATCAGGACTGTAATTTAAAGACAATGTTTCATACCGCTAAAAGTGTGTGCTTTAATAATTCTGGAGGTGAAGCTAATGTGTGATGGGTGTTTTCATTTGTAGCAATGCTCGTGCCAAAGATGCACCAGACTTTTCCAACCTTGTGTACGTGAAGCCTTATTGTCGTATCTCCCCTTACCTTGTTGGAATGGCTTTAGGATATGTGCTACATCTACAGAAGGAATCAACAAAGAAACCCAAGTGGGTAAGAAACAAGACAGGTTGATTGGTGAATGCTACAAGTATTTTGAGTGTCAAAAAAGTGCAACAATTAATTAAAGTTTTAATATTTATGTACATATAGATTTCATTTTGTTTGCTTTCTGTTTCTGCCAGATGAAACTATAAGACAATTTTATTCTCTCAGGCTTTTTGGGGCTTTTCAGTGATAAAGTCTCAAATATTTAAAATTACAGTTTTAAGGTTGTTTTGATGTTGCATTACAGTGCTCCATCTTTTCTCTCTGGGTTATGTTTATCAATATGAGAATGGGTATGTGGTGTTAAAAAATGGTGTGCAATGAAGAACACTGTGTTATATAAAGACTGAAAATCTGTTGTATGATTGTTGAGTGAATGATCAATCTTACCTGAAAAACAAATTGCCAGAGGCTATTTCTTCAATATATTGAGACAGCAGTAATAGAATATTATCATTTGTGAAATGATTCTTGTGTTTTGATTGGTTCTTACCTTGATCAAAATTGTAGGACAGGCACATAAGTGGTGTCATTAACATTCACTTTGGTTTCTTTATTATATAAAACAAATAGATTCCATGTTGTTGTGCAATTGCTGTCTTTCTGTTCAGTAATTAATCACAGAAGACGTCAAAATGTGGTAAGAACATCGGCGACTCACAGCTATTGCCTTGTGTGCCACTTAATTGTTCTTTCCACATTTTGACATCATCTGTGATCGACAATTATTAGTAACCAGATGCACTGAGCTACATGGAATCTAGTTGTTAAATAGAAACTGGATTTTTGATCATAAGAATAGAAGAACTCTCACAATCCTTGCTTGCAATTAGCCAAACCCTTTACATGTGGAGTAAGAGCTGAAAATGTCTTTCCTACAAATCTTGTAGTGAATTTATGATGTCATGGAATGACTAACTTCAGTCTACGGGCCTCTCTCTTCTAAGGTTGTTCTCATGACTCAGGTTGTGCTTCGTGCACACCACAGAGACTAGACTGACTCTGTTTGAGTCATAAAAGTATAATAATTTCTTTGCAGCAGTCCTCACCAACAGGATTCAGTGTTACTTTGAGTACTTACAGTAACATATCTGGTTTCATTATGTCTCCTAGATTGTGATGCTTGGTGGTTGGTGTGTAGCTATCATCCTGGCAGTTACTGTTGTGTATGGGCCTTACAAGTCTATAAAAATCCCAAATGTGCCTTTTACTAAGTTTGAGAACATCATGTACGGGACATTCAGCCGCTTTGCCTGGGGACTGGCTCTAGCTTGGTTGGTTTATGCCTGTCATCGTAGATTTGGAGGTATGTAATAAGGTGATACAAAGAGCATCTGGGGACTGGTGAGGGTTAAATCATCTCATGTAGCCTTTTGCTTTTGTCCCTGTGTTGGCAGAGTACTGTTGAGTCGTACCATATATTTTGATTGTGCTATAAGGATTAGTAAAGCCACATGCCTTTGGATATTGTTCCCCTGATACAATCATACCACTTGTCAGAAGTTTCTTAAGGTTAAAAATATCTCAGACACACTGTCATTTGGAAGTCGTACATGAAAGAAAACAAGTAGAAATCTCTTTAATGGTTGAGTTTTGTGAGTAAATAGATCACAAATCAACAGTTATTTGAGGGAATTGACAAACAAGCTGTTCACCCGTGATCTATCTAACACAAAATTGCTACTAAAATTCTATGCCAGTCCATTTGGACTGAAGTCTAATAATTATGACATCCACCTTTTTGCAGTAACCTCACTTGAAAAATGGTATTTTCAGGTTAAGGTTACAGCCGCTGGCTCTGCTGACACACTGTCTTCTTTTTAATTCTGATAGGCTTGGTAGACAGGATATTATCTGCTCATTTCTGGATTCCTCTCAGTCGCTTAACCTACACAGCCTATCTGGTACATCCAATTGTACTTTTTGTGTTCTTTGGATCATTTCAAACTGTTTTGGCCTACTCAGACCTTCACTTGGTAAGTCTACTTACAAACAGAAGATCTTCAAATTTTGGCAAATGAATACCCACAGCAGTCCCTCCCTTAACTTGCATTGTTTGATGTAGTTACTGTTACATCTGGTTATGTTAATTCAGTTTTTTTTTTTTTTCAAATTACTTCCCTTGTTTCCTTTCTGAGGAACCAGATTCCTGACTCAGCATTCTTTTATTGATTTTTGCTTTGGAGTTAGAAATTCCTAAGGACTATTGTAAGGAAAACAACAACTGATAATCGTCTGGGCTGTCATCAAGGGCTGTAACTGATAAAACCTGTTACAGCTCAGTATGCTTGATTTTCCCTTGATGCTTCTGATGAAATTGCCTGTTGTTGATAGATTCCACCCACAAAGTAACACGTTTGCTATGGGTGTGGAGAAAAAGGCTATAAGTGACTAAAAACGTAATGTCAGCCCTGATCATATTAGGACAATCTCAACAAACACAAATTAAGTAGTGTAAACATATCAGAATCCAATGTCAATACATTCAGCTGCCAAGTACGCAGGAAAAACACACATTCTACAAGTAACATTTGTTGTTTTGGTTTTGCTTCTGATCGTTTAGTTAACCAATTTGTTTGCCCTGTTTGTTAGTGTATATCCATATACTCTACTTCTTACTAACCAAGTGCGAGGGCTGTACTGTAAGTTACAGACCGAGTTTTTTCCCCATCGATTTATAGCCCAAGCACAAAGCATGTGGGCCATAAATGGAAAGGGAAAAAACTCAGTCCGTAACTTACAATAGAGACCAAGAAAACAAGGTTAGTAAGATATTTATTACACCTCTGTTGTGTCGACGGGTTTGAGAATGACTTCTATTCACACAGAGTCGCTTCAAATTTCTGATGTACCCTGAATGCAAAACAAGTCAATTTGAAATCATTGTTAAGTGACTCTTAAGTAATTAGCAGGTTTTGATACACAATTTCAGAGGTAAAAGAAAGTTTTAAACTTTTACTTGCTAAAGAAGTTAAGAAAACTTGCCAACAAATCACAAAACATTTTGGCAACAAAAACAGCTTTAAATTTTAGTGGGCCCTATAGTGGAATACAGCCTGCTACATTGGCCAATCACAGCACACATACTAACTGAGAGATATAATAGGATGCAGGACTGTTTTATCCATTAACAGCTCTTGGTAAAAATTTAAGCAAACCACTGTAATCCTGAAAATGAAGTAACCTGTTTGTTTTGTTATTTGTGTTCCACAGGCCTTTTACTTTGTAGGTGCTGTCACTATTAGTTACTGTGTGGCATTTATTGTCTCTGTCTGTGTTGAATATCCCACACTGCAACTGGAAAAGCTTTTCTTCAACAGGGACCACTGAGCGGCAAGAGTTACCAGGGACCGCTGAGCAGCAGGGGTTACAACTGGTTAAAAAGAAGAAAGTTGTAAAAACTATGCTGACAAGTCCCATTAGCTTAGTCACGAAACCATATTACATGTATGTTTAGACAGATTAGCTGTCAACTGGCCCCTTGGCAAGGCATTAAAAAATGCTGTTGTCAGATTTTATGCTATCAGTGTTTAAAAATAACATTAGTTTCAAAGTAGATTTATTTCATAACATTTAAAATTGTATCAGTAAAACAACAATTTTGTCAGTATAAAGCCATAACATTTTTTTATTCACTAGAATTAGGGAAGGTTTTTGAAAACAAAGTTGTCATCTCTATCTGTGTTGATTTACATCAATTAGAGAGGCTTTTGTTTAAAAGGAACCGCTGAACAGTAGGAGTTAATGATATAGCTAAAAAAGATGCTAACATATTAAGAGGCTGTTGTCTGAACTAGCTAACAAGTCCATCTGCTTGGTCTCCAAAAGTTACATTTTACATCTTGTGAGATGTTTGTAAAAAATGTAGCTGTGTATGGCCCCTTCTTGCTTGAGAAGGCATTATTTGGTGGCCATTTAGCAATGTTGTCTTCTAGAACTTTAGTAAGTGACTAATGAGAGATGTTTGAGTCAGATTTTTATGCCTCTAAATTAAAGTTAGAACTTTTTAAGTAGATTTTCTTTTTAATAAATTTAAAACTTCATGTTTTAAAAGCTTGTGTCTTTTTATTGCCTGGAATTGGGTGATGATATCAAAAAACAAAGTAGTAGCGCAGTGGTATAGAGGTTCAATAATTCACTCTGTAAAAGGCAATAACAGTAATACAACACCGGATGTCAAGCCTGGTTTTGTCAGGGAATGCACTGTTACTACATGTACCAGAAAAAGCACTGCTACCTCTTGCTGGGTTGTGAGTGGGTGGGGGTTGGTTATAATCCCCCATCTTAACTACTTCGGTGTCCCAACCAGGAAGGTAAGATGTTCAGGTTCTTTGGCCTTAAATGTGGTATATCAAAGCCATGAACACCTCTGTCATATAACCAAAAGACTCTAACTCAGTGAGAGATACCAAAATTCAGATAAACCCTTTTTACTTCAGAAACAAATTATGTACATTAAGGATGTGCACATTTCGTTGTTAGGTTTCACAAGGCTCTTCGCTGGTATTTTTTCAACATTGAATCCAAATATCATTTACCGTTCCTTTTATTTCTTGAGAGTGGTTTTCTACATCACCATCCCTGACCTTTACCAACATCTCTTGTTACAACATTCAAAATGAAGACCTCAACATGCAGTGCGACATTGCATACAATATTACTCCCAACGTGTGGTTCCAGAAAATATCCATACCCACCCCAAGGAGGGCTATTGGAAATTTCAAGGGGGGCGAGGGTCTCGAAAGCCAAATTTTTTCAAAGCAAAGTATGTACCATAACTGGAATTTCCAGCAGGAGAGGAGGGGGAGGTCAAACATAACACACCTTTCAAGGGAGGGGTTGGATATTTTCTAGAACAATGCAAATGACTAAATACACCATTTTGCTAATGCTGGCTCTAGTCCCTTGTGGGGACAAAATTTGATATGTTTAATGAATTAATGAGGCCATTTTTGTCAGAGTGATCAGTTCTTGCCCCCACAAGGAAATGGAACTAGGAAATATTTGAATTAGCAAAATGGCCTATTACATCATGTGGTAGTCAATATTGCAGGAGAAGAATCTTGTTTCACTTCTGAAATATTCTGTGCAACAATTTCAGGGATGGGCACAAGTAAAAATGTTTGACATATTGGACATAATGTTGCACAATGTGACCAGGCCTTGACAATGTCTCAGTGGACTAAGAGTCCACCTTCTGTGGCCTTGTTCCAGAGGACACATTGGCGCAGAAATAAAGTCTTTTCAAGTAATACATGCTTTGGCTTTCACTCCTCTACACACAAGTATGTGACACATTGTTTTCTTCCCACAGACATTGTACTAAGCCATGCCCATAAAGTACTGTCCATGACTCATTCTGTGAAATGTTATCTCTTTGCTAATGCAAAACTGTGTCCACCACCACATCCAATAAGAGAGATGTGGTAGTCACAAAGTTGAGCAACTGCTTCTGGTTGGTGCACATTCACTGTTTCATCCCCAGTCCCGCAAATTCCATGCTCATTCCAACCCCAAGTCAGGACTGAACCAGAATCTGCGAGTATAACAATGCAGTATGTTAACACCTAAGACAAGGATCAAACTCTGCCTGTTGTAATGAAATAACTAATTGTGATGTTTCAAGTACTATTTCAAAAACGAGTGCGAGGGTTTCATCAGGTTTCCAAACGCGAGAAACATTTGAAACCACGAGGCCACAGGCCAAGTGGTTTTATTGTTTTTGAGCGTTTGGAAACCTGATGAAACCCGAGGCATGAGTTTTTAAAATTACTTCTCCAACAAAGAAAATTAGTTTAAATTATCATCTGAATAAGTTTTCTGAATTCAAATATTATATTTGAGGCATGAAAATGTGATTCTATCACTTAATTGCTGCTCTGTAACAATTTTTGAATATTCATCAATGTCACGTTACCTAGCTGTTTGTCAGTTCTGAGTGAACACGTTGCTTCGCAAAGCAAATGGCAGACTTCAGAATTAGACCTACTAAAACTCGCGAAGAAGAGGAAAAGTGTGTGGCTAGCGCTATTCCGAGGTAACGTATGCGTCTAGTCTGTTTAATGCAGGGGTAGATAGTAAATTAGTACGCCTTAGAACTGGGAATTTCTGACGTTAGTGCCATTTTAGGTCGTAAGTGTACAGCAAGGTTGAAAGCAAACCAAAAGACAAGGTTGCCACCATTGAGCATGAATTTAAATTTGGAAAAAGAATGGCCTTTTCAGTTTTGGGGAGTTTAATAACTGTACCATTACATTTAACTTCAGCAGTAAATAATTTAGGTTCAAAGTTTGTTTTGTAAAATGTGTGATTAAGTTAAGTTGTTTATCATCATGCGTTTTTCTTGCTTCATCAATATGCAGATTAAGAAATTTGCATCTGTGTTTGAAATTATTTCAAACACGGCCGTGTTTTCAACTTGTTTTTCATTGGGTTTCTAAACCCATCCACCTGACCAGAATAAGATGCTCTGGTTGGGTAAGAGCTACATGAATAATTAACGAGTTTGAGAAGAACATAGAAAACCTGAACAGAAAATGTGATATCACAAAAGTAAAGGGCTATGTCACAAAATTTTAAGTTGCACAATTTCAACAAAACAATAAAATTACTCTAAAAATGTAGGAAGCCAAAACAAAGACTTTTGAAGAACAGAAGCTCGGAAAGTGAAACAACAACCTAAAAATAAACATTACCAAGACAAAACAAAGGACAAAACTCCATTTGTGTTGGAGCTCTTTCATACATAATACAAGAAGTTAGTTTCCTTGTGACTTACCCAACAGAGCCATGTTGTGTTCAGCACCACAAACAACCTAAAAGGAAAACAAAGGCTAATTAAAAGATGCATGAAACCCAGTTTGTCTGTCTGTCAACATGAGTCTGTCTTTACAACTCCATTCCAACCTCAAACTCCTCCCTGCAAACAGACAGAACGTTATCTATAATTATTAACCACGCGGCCATGGGCTGAACACGGTTCTTTGTTTACACAGTGTTTATTTTCTTTTTTTAGTTTTGTTGGTGACCAGACCCAAACTTCCTCTCAGGCAAATTTTGAATCACGCAACATGTGATGTTTATTTGCCAAAAGCTGTTGAAACATTAATACACACACAATGTTACGGATATTGTTTTCTTTATTGTGTGTAAAATATATTTTCTTTTGGTTTTATCCAGGCGTTGGATTTGAAGGGAATAATAAATACGTTAAAAAAAGGTATTACGTCAGCCGTGGAATGCGCTGACATTGCATCTTTCACTTTCGCTATGTGACAAATAAGATTGTGTTTACTTTGCAAGTTTATTCTGCCAGAAGTGACAGTCTTTTTAGTATTCTGAGTATTTTTCGTACTTTTAGACTAGAGAAGTGAATTGTCATGCAGTTTATGGAAGCGAGTTCAGAGATCGGAAGGAAAATTAAATATTTACAAGCCAACCAAAGAACGGGTCAGAACACGCAAGGATTACGTCATTGGTAGTGAAATAACCACCATACTAAAGATAGCTGTGGATAACGTTTCTTGAAATACATGACTTGTGTGACTACTCATGGAAAAAATTAATTGAATTTAAATTTAATTTAGTCGTGACTTTTAAGAAAGAAAGCTGTTGTTAATAGTGTTATTATCACATCATTCATGCCCATACATATTCCGAAGAAAGTTCCAGATTAAGACCATTACATCATCAGAGATTTCACAATGGCTATGACTGATGGTGCAATCAGAGATTTCACAATAGCTACAAGTGATGGTGCAATAACAGGCTTAAACAGTTAAACAGTGTTGTCGTTGTTGTCAGTTGTGCTACAGATTGATCAGGTGATTTTAGATTTTAGATTTCACAAAGGCTAAGAGCAATGGTGCAATAATACAGTTTGTGTTGGTCAAGTGATGTGGTGTCTACAGTAATCAATGAATCATCAAAGACTGCTTTGGAATGTGCACTGAGTTGCGACTGTAGTGCTAAGAATACAGTTAAATTTTAAAAGCATGGTTATAAGATCTAACAGATCTTCTTGTTATGGTTGTGTTGTTCCTATCAAATTCTTGTTCATGATTCACATGTGAATTGTACTGCTTGATTTAATTAAAGAAGCCAATTAAAAGCTAGATATTATACTCATAAAACATGACAGAAATTTGAGAACAACAATTTAACTAATACAATCAGTTATTTGTGATATCTACTTTTCCTAAATGATCTCAATTGACCAAGCTGTTTTTCTGACAATATAGCATGACTTGGCCTCTTTATATCCATGACACACAACAATGAAACATGGTTTCATAGTTTTCCTGCCAGTCAGGGAATCTGGGGAATCCAAACTGCATAATAATGTTTTTACGATATTATTAGTGTTATGGTTGTTTTCCTATAAGTCATTTAAATACCTGTTTAGCATCTCTAACATGTGTGATCTCTGTTGGTTCTCTACAAAACCCTTGCTGCACCGCGTCATCACCCACACCCAACTGACCATAGTCTGCACGGCCCCATGAAAAAACGTGAGCATCCTCTGTAAAGACAAACACATCACAAAACAGTTATGACTCGGTGACTCACTGTTGTATGAGACAGCAGACAGAGAAATGATATTCCCTAAGGGAGGTAAAGGGTTTATGTGTAACATGTGATGAGGGAATAAATTAATGTGTGATGCATGAAACCCAACTAAAAGATATTAATACTAAGTGATTCACAAATTTTCCAAAAAACCTACCATTATTACAAGTAGCTTAAAGTATACAATATGTGACACATGGACTTTGTTAAAGGTAGTGTGTGAAACATGATGACATCTGCCACCGGCTCTCCTTGCTACCCTCTTACCTGTGATGGCTAGTAGGTGACTCCAGCCTGTCTTGAGTTGGGTGACACGAACATTAGATAATAATCCTCCTATCAGCTGTGGTGTTGTTAATACTTGTTGACTGTGGTCTTTTGTTAGTTCATCTGGAGGCCTTCCACACTGTCCATGTTGATTGGAGCCCCAGCAGTACACCTGCCCTGAAGCTAAACAAAATGTTGCTGGGTTAATTTCTTACTCATCCATCCAACACAGTGCTTCATCTTAATCAACACTCAATTAACCTACAAATTAAGTTCAAAATAACTATTACTGCTACTGCGCACAACCATTTCATCTGCTGAACGTATGTTACTGGGTAGAAGTGTTTCTTTTCACAGCAATAAATTGTTGCTGACTAGTTCCCAATGGCTTCACCACTGCTCTTATGCAAATGGCCCTATGCAGGATTTTTGTTCTACCTCAATTTTGGTCCCTGCTTGGATGACCTATCTACATTGCCAGAACAAGGTTTAAAGCGGACAGGAACCAATTTTATCCGAGCTATAACAAATTACTGCCATTAAGTGTGACTGGGCCTTTCTTGGTAAATGGCTCCTGATCTAACTGGTTAAGTCCCTGGCCCGATCCCCCACTTGGGGGCAAGGAACTGAAGAAGAACTGGTGATGATATGTTACAAATGTAAAGAGCCTTAAAACTGAACTTACCTGTTAATGCAGCAGAATGGTGTGATCCTGCCACTACCTCAATACTTGTCTGTTGTAAACCATCTGGGAACAAAACTGAGCACAAGAACATACTTATCACACTTCAACTGCAGTCTTCACAAGTGATGTGATCATTCAGTATTTTGGATTGACCAAATTTTACATTAACGAATGATAGCCAAGGAGCATTCTTCCTTGCCTTGGGCCAGAAGCAATACAGGCTCTGTCTGTATTTCATTCATCTGTAACAACATAGACAATCCTTCAGATTCAGATACCAGACCCAATGAACACATACAGCCTAGTGTAGCATAAAATGGGTGTTATGAACTGTCTTTGTAAGGTGCTTTTGGACAACATGGTGTATGTGTTGTGTTTCATTTGTACCCTTACATTGGTATTTTTCTTTGTGTTGGCATATGGTAATAAATTAAATGTATATGAAATAAAGAAAAATTCCAAATTGTTCCAAGGGTAATATTGAACCTCAACAAATAACATTATAAGTAAACAATCTTCATAACAACTTGTGATGGACTAGTATCCTGTCGCGAGGAGCAGTAGTAAGACTCAAGTCACAGCTTGACACTGGAACTGCAGTTAATATCCCTTTGATTGGGTGGTGTTAAACCGATAAGCAAGATCTTATTTGAGTAATGCAGTGGATTTAGTGTAGTTATGATGCCACCATGGTAAACCATGCCCAGCCGGGTTCAGTTATAGTGCTACTTAGAGTAAAATATCTTTCGCCTTACCTTGTTGAGGAGTAGAACAATTGGATCCCGTTTTTCCTACACCAAGCTGCCCCTTTTTATTAGCTCCCCAAGACCAGACAGATCCATCAGCTTATATGAAGAGGAAAATTAGCCATATTTGGTTAGCAACATAAGTTAATTGTACAAAGCAACTAACGACATGGTTCATAATCAGTTTTATCTGAGTTAATAACTAGTTAGTAGTAGCTGTTTGATGAATACAACATAATCATCTTGAGGTATCCTAGGAGAACAGAACTTTACCAAGAATGGCAACTGTGAACACTTCACACACAATATACTACCAGTACCTGTGGACCTGTAAAACAACTCATAGAATGTGTCATTCTCCATTTCCACTCACCTAAAGCAACCAGTGAATGTCTGAGTCCTGCTGCAATGCTGAGAACTTGTTCATTTGGGAGATTCTACTAAAGATACATGAAGCAAACACTATCTTAATACCTTATAACTTTTGATAGAAACTGCTAAATGTATTAAAAGCCAGAGATAATAAGCATCATTGGGACGGATAAAGCTGAGAGAGGCAAGAAAAATAGATCTTGATAAATTATACCCTGGTGATCAACCTCTAAGGATCCTTTAATTTCCTGTAGGATCTTGAAGGATCCCTTAGTATTCTTAATAGTCATAGAATCTATATAGGAACCTCAAAGATCCTGCACAAATCCTTTATGAACCTCAAGATCCTACATGAGAGACGACAAAAACATCCTTCTAGAGATACTAGAAAAGATCATCCAAGATCTTTACAGGAACCTTGAGGATTGTGCAGGAACTTTCAGGATCTTATTGGAATCTCAAGAATCTTTGCAGAGACTTGGAAGAAAATGAACAATCTTTGCAAGATCCTGCAAAATCTCTGATGACCTCTATGAAGATCTTAAAACATCTCACCAAGGTTCATAAAATATCCTCATGCAGAATTTCAAAAATCATTAAGGACCTGTACAACATCTTTCCCAGGGTAAACTCCCCAGAGTAATACAGGAAAGGCACTCACTGAGTGTAGTATTAACCTCTACTACTAGATAACTGTGCATGTATGTTTTATAAGCAGGAAGAAGTTTCCAAGGAAAAAACATTTACCTGTGAACATGGCCTACCGATGAGACATTTCTTTAGCAAGTCTGTTCATGGGGGAAAGGCGCAATGAGGTTAACCCTATGTGAAGCACCAACCTTTAAGGCAAGTCCAGACCACGACACCGGGAACTCTGTCGCTAAGTTACTATATATGGCAAACTATATCACAGTAGAAAGTACCTGACAGAGCACAGGACTTGTCAACTGACCACCAAGTGTTCCTATACCCAACTGTCCAAATGCATTAGAGCCCCAAACATAAAAACCGACATCTAAGGAACATAATCACAATCAAACATTAATATGTTTACCCAAAGCTCATACAGCTAATAAATCTGTTATCACTTGGTCCACGAAGAGATCTGAGGTGTGACAATCACGCTTGCATACTTTGTAAGTCCCCTCAACAAAACCCAAGAAAAATATGTTGCAAAACATTTCTTTTTTTTTTTTCAATTCATACACAACATGTCAAGCATACAATTTCATATAGTCTAACACATCAAATCTATTCTTCACACCCTGAAAAAGAATAGCTTTTACTAAAAGATACAAAATCTCACAAATCACAATATTTTATAAACCTGTGTGGGGATAAATTTCTGAACTTGTGGGGGGTTAAACTACACAACACCTTTGACACTGAGTATTACCAGCAATCACCAAAGTGTGATTCCATCCACATGACACTTGTCTGACAGAACTGAGACCCTGAACATGACACAGAACAGGCCTGTCTTGTGTATCACCCAAACCAAGCTGCCCTTTGTTATTCCAACCACACATAAAAAGCTCTTGACTTTCTGGAAAAAAAAAAAAGAAAGAAACAGAAAAGAACCATGTTATTGGGTTTGTTGGTGGAGCAATATGCTGCATACAACATTTAGCCTACTGTTGTTTATGTGAGTCAGGTTTTTCTAAATAAATTAAGCACAGACCGCAAATCTGAACTGAGCTAAGTTGTGAAACATAACACCTGTTATCACCGCTGTGTGCCCTCCGCCGCCTTGTATCATTGCAACTGCTATGTTTTCTGGAAGACAACCAGCATCGATATTTTCAGGAGACAACACATCCTTCTCGTGACCAAAACACAGTTGTCCGTAGCTATTTGCTCCCTAGAAAGAAAAGCGGCACAATCAGTTTATTACTTTAGGCATGTTGTTACATTATAACTTATTCATACTGCAGACTAACCCATGAAAATAATCGAGTTTTCGATTCTTCCGTACCATACTCGTCCACCATCTTGTTTCAGTAGATGGGTGGTGTAACAGTCATGGTTGGAGTTTCTAGAGCCAGTCCTACTCCGAAACAAATCGCCATTATCAGGCTCTCTGGCTTTCACATCCTTTCACATACAACAACTATTTCAACTGTCGTATCGTTTGAAACCATTTTAAAGTGGTAGGGTTGAAAAAATTTGGAACAAGCATTAGGGGTAAAAATTCATACACTATCCGTGTCATCTGGAGCCCAAAAAAGTCAACCAGAAAAAAAAAAGTTTCAGGGCTGTTTACTTATAGGTTTTATAGTGAATGGTTTGAACCCAGGAGTATCAGTAGTTCGTATAGTGTGATCGTCCGGGTGAGTGTAGTTCTGAAAAGAACTGTTGTTGGTGACTGACGTTTCGACAACCTGAACGGAAGTCGTCTTCAGAGTCAAGTGAATGGTCTTTGTCAGTCGATGATGTTATAAGTCTGGTCCGTTGAACGTGATTGGTCAGTATAGCCATCATGGTATTGGCTGAAAGACTCGTGTGAAGTTTGTCATCAGTCATTGGTGGGTTTCGATCCGTCTATTGTTAGTCAAATAGGTCGGTTTTTGGTCCGTGTATTGTTAAGTCGGTCTGTTAGAAGTCCGTTTGTCGGTTTCGTTTCCGTCATGGATAAGTCGTTTGTAAGGCGCCGGTAGTTGTTGACATCTGTTAAGAGGCGTTTGTTCTAGGTTAGTGTACCAGCTTTCCAGAGTCAGTCGTTGAAAATAGTTTGTATTGTAGGTTAAGCACTGAGCAGAGTCCCAGTCGATGCTGTGGTTTGTCAGTTGATGATGTACAGCAATGTAATTGTTGGCATCACCATTTATTTATTTATTTATTATTTATTAAGCTTCGGCCTACTATTACACATAAAGAAAAAAAACAAAAAACAAAAACAAAAAAAACAAACAAAAAACAAAATGGCCAGGGGAGCCGCTACAGCTTAGCCAATTACAGCGGCCCCCTTAGATATAATTAAGAGACAAAATTATACAATCTATATAAATCTAAATCTAGTAAAGGGAGCTTAAAAGCAGCAATGCGGTGGGCGCGTTAAGGTCTTAGCGGTATTGTTAAGGTTTCTGCCAGTCTCACCAATGTAGGAAGCCTGGCAATCAGAGCATTTGATCTTGTAAACTGCTCCCTGTCTGTTGTTAGGTTCGTCTCTGTCTTTCACGTTGGTCAGTAAGTGTCGTAACGTAGTAGTAGGTTTGTGGGCTTCACGAATGTTGTAGGGCTGTAGGATCCGTGAGATGGTCTCAGAAGTGCCCTTAATGTAAGGTATAGTCACTGTAGTAACAGGTGTGGGGTTCCTGTTCGAAGCGTCAGCTTCAGTAGTTCGGTAAATGTTTCGTCTAATAAAGTCAGCGTTGTAGTTGTTTTTGTGAAAAACACGTTCAAGGTATCTGTTTTCGTCACGTAAGCTTTCCGGTGTGTCACAAACTAGTTGCGTTCGTCTCGCCAAAGTGTTTATAGTCGTGGCTTTGTGTGAAGTCGGGTTGTAGGATGATTCGTCAAGTAATCTGTCGATATGCGTCGGTTTTCTGTAGACTGTCGTTCGTAGTTCGTTGTTGTCGCGGCTTACCAAACAGTCTAGAAAAGGAAGTTTTCCATTTTCTTCGATCTCTTTAGTAAACTGGATGTCGGCGTTCTGTTCGTTTAGGTGGTCGTGAAATCGTCAATTTGGTCTTTGTGAACGGCGGTAAAGGTGTCGTCAACGTAGCGTAACCAAAGCGGTATCGTTTGTCGGCAAGTTGAAAGGGCGCATTCCTCTACATGTTGCACCACAATTTCTGCGACAACAACAGAAACAGGCGACCCCATTGCTGTTCCATGCAACTGTTTGTAGTGTTTACCGTTGTGCTGAAAGTACGTCGATGTAAGGCAAAGGTTCAGTAAGTCCATGATGTCTTCTGTCGGTAACGGTAGTTTAACAGTACATTGTTTTATAGCGGTCTCAGTACACTGTAATGCCAATTGAAGTGGAATACTGGTGAACAGTGATTTCACATCAAAAGACACAAGTTTGTAGTCGTCAGGTATCTGTACTGTCTTAATAGCGTCAATAAAGTTCTCCGTAGATTGTAGTTTGCGTCTTGATTCGTCAGTAAGGGGTTGCAGTATGGTCGTCAAGTACTTAGACAGTTGATACGTAGGGGACCCACAGAATGACATTATAGGTCGCATCGGTATACCAGGTTTGTGCAGTCTCGGTAGTCCATAAAGTTTCGGTGGTTGAGGTACTGAGCACCTCAGTCGATAGTAGGACAATGTAACATTCGAATTTTCGTCGTCACGATTTATCTATTAGACAACCCGTAACTGAAATATATATTTATTATTTTTATTCTATTTTGTGGGGTGGTCCGTAGAGGGGGTCCCTAGGGGTAGTATGTGGACCGCTCCATAGGTAGTCCGCGGACCCGGTCCGTAGTCGGGGGTCAGTGTTTTCGGGTTACCCGAACAATTATTTTCACCGCGTAACTTCTATTTCATTAACGTTTGAACCAACGTACCAACGTACCAACGTACCAACGTACCAACGTTTGAATTCAAGATACGGCTGCTTTTTGGGCGCAGTTCTTACTGCTTTCCCGTTTTTCTCAGTGGATGGAGGCTTCCGTCGTGTTATCTTGCAGTGACGCTTTCTCAGCTTGTTGTAATCTTCGCTAATGAGTCTGCTATTAACCAACCATCAATGATGTCCTGCACTGTACTTTTACTCGTTATTTGTGTTGACTTTGGGTCTACTGGAGAATCTGCGCTTCTGCACTTGGCCCTCGACAAAAATTGCAGGGCAAATTATATGCGAAATCGGGTGAACGTCAAAACTATAGCACAGGTGAGGGAAAAATAGCACTATTGTCAGACTTAACTTCTCAGTTGTTGGCAATTTTGGAATCCAGTCGATTCGCCAAAAAACGTCGATTCGTCTTCATGGTCTTAGCTTTTTCGCCGATCAAAAAGTATAACCACGATGGAAAAATTTCGTTGACAATTTAATATCTCTGTTTTCGCCCAAACGTAATTTCGACAAAGACTACTAAAATGCGTGGTTATATCTACGAATCAACATTTTGGAATATCGAATCATCCTGTTCGCTAGAAGCTTACTCTTACCTGCGTTTGGTAGGCTTGAATTTAATAATATTTCAATTTTCATAGCTAAGTAGAATTCCAAAAAAATATTGAATTTTTAAATTGGGAAGACTTCCACCAATAAGCATCACGTCGAACATCATTAGTTATACATTCGTGAGGAAAATATTTATATCTCGGCTGTCTACATGTTCAGGATATTAAATTGACAGTGCTTGCAATATCTTTCTTTCCAGAGGTCAGTTACAACCAACTGCGAATGTCAACGCTGTTCATTTCAGGTAAGCAATAACAAACAGTTCATATGAACGGTTAAGTAGGTAAGCACAAAGAAGGTTTTTTTTTATGCAGGAGATAGGAAATCGAAGACAGCAAAAGCTAGCAAAAGAACAAAACTCTGAGGAATGGAGAAAAGAGGGGATTGCAGAAAAAGAAAAAGCGGAAAAATCGGAAGGTAAAATGTCAATGTATGAATGAAATTACATTAAATAACAAAAGGGTTTAAAAGAAATAACAACTAGAAATAACTATGTACTCATTCAAAAAAAACTTAACTGTCCAAAAATTGATACTTCACAAAAGATGATAGCCTACTTCACCCAGAAGGTCCTATAGTAGCAGGAGCAAGCAGTAGTACAGAAACAGGTGAGACAGAGTGGATAGAAAGCAATAAAAAACAGTACACATGAACGGTTCAAATGCGTGAGCTAAAAGAAGGGTTTATCATGCAGGAGATACGAAATCACAGGCCATAAAAGAACAAAACTCAGAGGAATGGAAAAAAAAAAATAGGAAATTCCCAGGGAGTATGCAGAAATGGAAGAATCAGAAAATTCACATGGTGAAAAAAATGAATTAATTAAACCAGATAAAATAACGAAAAGGAGTAAAATCACGGACAACTAAACATAACTAGGTACTAATTACAAACAAACGTAAATGTAACAAAAATTTGTGATAATAGGGTTTTGGCCTGGGAAAGCACTTCTGTAAAAACCTGGGGAAACTCTCTTGCTGCGGGGATTAGTACCGGATCTGTTACAGGGAATTATCTTCAGAGACGTCAACAGCACTCAGAACTTAGGTCCAACGATATCGTTTTAATCCTAGAGCACAACCAGAATGCAACCGGAACGTAACCGGAATGCAACCAGAATGTAACCGGAATGCAGCCAGAATGTAACCAAAGAATATTTTACAAGGCACGACTATTTAAGCCGAAAGCACAATTCTAAAGGATTACGTAAAGCTATTAAAAAGTCTTAACTAAACATTATCTAATACATTTCAGAAAGCTCGATTGGTTATAACGGAATTCAACGTTTACAAGATTAATAACTTTCAAAACATTACAGGTCGATAACAGTTTAACAAAAGACTATTGCAGGTAGTAATTACAGTTCAACGCTTATTACAGTTATGATCCTACAACAAACTAGCAGGTGTTTGTTACGGTTAATGAACTGGAACAGTAACCTGTAACTTAGAAATGCAAAACGAAATAAAACAAATATATCTATGTTGGATTTCCATATTTTCTGAAAGGGAAAGCGAATATGTAAAACATACTTAATTATCTAATTTTCTCTCCTCACAAATTTTCCTTGACAGAAGATGATAGCGATGTTTCCACAGAAATTCCCATGATAAAAGGACAAAGCATTAGTATGAAAACAGGTGAAATAAATTGCATACATAAAAAGAAAAAGAAAAAGCAATGAAGTTAAGGAGAAAAATAATAATGAGTAAAGAAGGAGTGAAAATGCGAATAGAGGTTAGAAGCATTACTAATTAAAAGCGAATATGGATTGAATTAAGGTAAAATATATTTGTTAAAAATACTTAAGTTTTAAAAAAGATGTTATTTAATTAAATTACTGAACAGCGGAAGCTGTATAACCCTTATGTACGGAGAAAGCCCCTATGAAAATTAGTAGTAGTTTAGATACAAAAGGAGCACCATTTAGCATTACAGCGGAGGACAAAATACCTAAGAGGAAAAAGAGCACGAAAAAAGCTGTAAAAAGAACAGCAAGAATAACTGTGTGCGACATATGCGGCACAAAAACAAAGTCAGGACACGTGAAGTGTAACAAATGCGGACAATGGAAGCACATAAAGTGCGTTGGAATAACTGTAAGAGAAGCAAAAGCAGACGGATACAAATGCCGAAATTGTAAATAGAACAGCTATAGAAAATAGGAAACTGTAAAGCGAAAATGAACAAGTAAGATAAAAAGAAAAATAATTTAATGTGATATTCACATTAGAAGTTATCAAAAAAAATGAAGAACGTGGCCTGTGGCAAGACAAAGGAATCAGATGCTTTAGCCGGGAGAGTAATAATTAACTACGTTAACTTAGAGCTTTGTTATGGTTTAAATAATAGTATATATACATATATCAAAAAAAGGTTTCGTAAAAGAAGGGTATTAATCGTTAATATGAACGTAAGACCGTGGAGTGAGCAAGTTATGATGGGGTGAAATTGTGGTAGAGTTGGGTGGAGTTAAGTTGAATTGACTGGAGGTGTAGTAGAGTTAAGCCGACATGAAAAGGTGTACTAGAAGTGAAATGAGGTTGTTTGTGATGTGGGTAGTTTGGTTTTCAGTAGAGTTGCGATGGTTTAGGAGAGTTAAATAGACTACGGTAGAGTTGGAAAGAGTTTGGTACAGTTGAGAGGAATTGAGAAGGTAAAGTAACTTTGGGTGATGATTTCAAAAGCTGCGACAGGTGCGATTCGAGAAAAAACTTTTAGAGGGGCGATAAAAAAGGGATTTTCCTATATACTAAAGGCAAATGAACTAAGAAAGCATAAGAAAAACTGGTGAAGTTCCCTTTTTTTCCTCTGTGGGTCTAGTAAGTGAAAAAAGGGCACCTTTTAGTTGGGAAAGTTTTGCAGGGCCACATTGTGATACAATAAAGAGGGAGTTTTGTTAGTGGAGTAACCAAAAAAGTTTAAAAAAAGCTTTCCTCCAAGTACTTACATATACACTTTCACGTTGAGCTGTAGGAGGGCCCTAAAAGAGCCCTGAAAGACGGAGGTTTCTATATACGAAAGGTAGTCGAGATAGTCTATCCAATTTCGTGCCAGGTATATTTCTGTTTCTTCAAAGATGAAGAGATTGCAAAGTCGCCCTACCCGTCATCGAAAATCTAGAATCAACACAGTAAACTTTTGTTTAGCGTGGGCGCAATCTGGTTGGTTCTAAAAACCGTTTGCATTTCGACTGGAAACTGAGAGAGGTGCGCTGGCTGATCGAAGCACACAGGTTGTAATTAGAAGACATGAAATTCTATAATTGATTAAATTTGGAATTAATGTGGTTACGTCTGGTGAAATAGAGCCCACTAAAGTAACTGGACATTTCCTGAGCAAGAAATAAATTCAAAATGCTGTTCTTTCTGAATACAAACATCCCTATAATGTCGGACCATGTCGGTTAGAATTTTTTTGTCGCTAGTGGGTAATGTTTTGCTCGTTTTGTCGGTAGTCAGTAATATTTTTCGCCCTTTGTCGCTAGTCGGTTAACCCCATTCAGACCCTCCGAAAACCTACACAGTTGCCACCACGTGGTAAATATCAGCTGAAAAATGTCACTTCCAAAATGAAGGTTCAGAGCGGTGAAGATATCTTAGCTGACCTGTTTGTTATTTACAGCAAGCAGTTGTTCTGTCAGTAATGTCGTTCACTTCAAGGGAAGATTGCTAGATTGATATTTTTTTGTCAAACTGCTTTCCCTAAAAGGAAGTGAAATGGCATTTTTTACTATTAATAATAATAAGTAACAGAAATGGAAACCGATGGTGAGAAGTAATAGCGTGGTAATTTTAAGGATACAAAGTTTTCCTTGCGTTTTCAACCTTTTTCTGATGATGTCCGACCGCATAATTTGTTTTGTCCGGCCAACACTTTCTAACCGGTCAAGACTTTAAGAGTTAAAATTATAATCAATTCTTTCTTTTGAGTTACTATTCAATAAACGTTGTAAAGATTCAGACTCTGTTTTGCTTATAACAATTTAATGACATTACTGTGCAGTATAACCCCTTATCCCCCCCGACTTCTCATTAATACTTGACCACGTGATACCGCGTACCCCCTATCCCCCATCCTCTCATTGGTTGTTAACTACGCGACATTGTTTATTGTTTTGTGAATACCCGTTTATAAGTCGATCGGTCTTGATAGAATTCATTTTACTTGTGACAACGTTCAGCACA